>NC_091287.1:465176081-465246081 GCF_032444005.1 Ranitomeya imitator | reverse complement strand
CTTTATTAAACATATTTATCATGTCACCATTTTTGACACCGACTGTCACTGTGGCCATTTTATGTTAGGTTAGTAAGGAGCAGCGGCGTCTTCAAGATTCAAATTCCTTTATATCAAAAATTATTTCATGTTTGTTATTTTATAAGATTTACACTATGGATACTAACTACTTCTATATGGCTGTGTTATCCAATCCTCCGATCAGAAGTGATAGATATCACTATAATTAATATAAAGTCGTTCACAATTTCTACTTCTCTAAATAGTTGTTGATGGGACTTAATGCAATATCGTTATTTATGATCTACCGCAATGTCAACCGAGAAGAAGTACACCAATCATTTTTATGTCTGTGTCATAGTGCCACTACTGATGGAATAAATAATGCCTTGGGCACTTGTGCCACTGTTAAATATACACCAGTCGAGTGACAAATTTTTACCTGTGAATCTGACGTGTATATGATGGGTGAAAATAAATAATGTTAGATATTTATTTATTATATTCATTTTACTCACTTATATAGTGCCATTAGTTCCACAGCACTTTACATACATTATCGGCATTTTCCCCATTGGGGCTCACAAACTAAATCCCCGTTAAGATGATTTAGCTAAAGAGAATGTTTCATGGGAAAGAAATATGCAAATCAGCTCTCCTCCAAAAGGTTGAAAACTTTCCCAGAAGTGTTACCCGTCATAGCTGCAGTGAACAATTCTGGTTTTGGTAGTACTTTTGCCTTGTTGCTTGGCCGGTTGACTTTGCTTTATACCTCCGATATATGGTACTTGAGAAACAGTTTTCTTTAGCTAACATACAGAGAGATAGTACACAGTAGCTTATGAGATAATATAGTTTACCAGTTGCAGACAGTAGTAAAGTGGTCACTTTTCATATCCATGTTGCAACACCCAGATGCCCAGGTGTCTATGGTCCTTTAAGTGTGGGTAAGTTTGACTAGGTGGAGTTGTAGCTGTATCGCTGCTCAATAAGGTTTGCCTAATCATCACTCCTTATTTTAGTGCTGGAGTAATGCCATTAATGTAAGTTTCCCGACCATAGTCTTATTCTTACCAGCCATTGTCTTCTGATCTTCCCAGTACTGCTCTGGTCCACTGCCACCATTTTGTGACAGCAACTTCTGAGTGAACGGAAGTCAGAGTGAATGCTCACAAGCTCTGATAGGGGTTGTCTACTACTGGCGAAAAAAGTATAAAAAAAAAATAGTCCACTCCCAGATTGGTGCTACTCTTCCTTACTTAGTACTGCATCCCTTGCAAGTCTCCTGGATCAAAATCTGACTGTGACATCCCATAATTGCAGAAGCCAATCATCAGCTGCTGATTGAGTGCAGCGTTCATGTTTCATCCAAGCCGAAGAAGCACTGCCAAAATGTGAACTCCGCAGTGGCAGCAGCTGATTAGATCTAGTGGTCATAGGATAACCCTGCCGGATATTGGAAATTGGCAGGGGATGCAGCGCTGAGTACGAAGGAGATGCAGGAGTCCAGGAGGAGCGTATTGCTCTTCAGGTACCATTGATAGTCAAAAGTGTTATCTTTCTTTAAAAAAAAAATATATTGTTTCCAGTATAGAATTTTACTAAAAACTCCTTGACATGCCAGAACATTATTTAATTCGTTCATCCACTGACATTAGTATCATTTAGGTAGCCTAATGGAAATTGGCAATTGAAATCTCATTTTTCTAATTACCCCTCAACTTAGCAATGGTCATTTCTAGTAGGGAGCTCGAAAGCTGAAATGAGGACTCTACTACAAAGATATAGCAGTATAAACTAAAGGAAACTGATTTTATAGTATTGCCGTCTTACAGTAAATGTACATTCCGTCTGGACTCTAGAAAGCTAAGGACAAGTTTAACAATAAGGGCAGGAACACCAGACAAATAGAATGAGTGAGCCTCTTGTAGGCTTCCCTTATACTGTGGTCACCCGCCCCTTGTATTCTGAGTATGTTTGCAATTCCTTGTTCTTTAACCTTCAGGATAAATGAAGGATGAATATAGCAAATTCATGTATTTCTCAAGAAAATATCTAGTGCTTGAATGCAAGATGAAGAAGAAAAAAAAATCATGTTATACTTTCTCATGACCCAGCCTTCCTGATGGATGTTTGGGTAGTTAATGGTTTCTAATTTAATCCTTTTAGTACACTGCAATCTTCATCTTATTTTTAGATATTTAGTATAGTAAATTTACGTGCATTTTAATTGCTGAAGGAAGTGTTTCATGCATACATGGGGACAAATCAATTTTATTGAAATGTATTGACCATTGTAATATAATATTTGCATGTTTTCTTAGTTTGTAAACCCTTTGATATGGTGACAAGTTCTGTTCTTGGTTATCTCTAAGGTAAAATATCCCCTGGACTGCAAACTCTGTTTCTTGTTCAAAAATCTCCCCACCACCTCCTCCCATCACCAGTTTTTTTTTTTTTACTTAATTTCAGAAATTTTACAAGCCCTCAGATTTTAAACAGATGTACATTATGTTTGCCTGCTTAAAATGTAACAGCTGATTAGCTATTGCACCCGATGAATGCTGGATTGATTTTAGGAATTGCTACTCCAAGAAACAAACTACTGCATGGAAGAGAACAGAAAGTTACTACAAAAAAGTTTTCATTAGGTTATATTCTTTACTATCCTATCAATTACATCTATATCAATCTGACATTTAAAAATATTGTTAACTTAAAGAAGCACTTCCATCAAAATTGATATCCTCTAAATATATTGCAGTCATCATATTATACAGCACTGTGCACTTACAATTGCTCATTTTGTCTTTCTACCCATATAATTCTTCTCCTTTCCATTATTACTATGACATCACGTGATTAAAAACTGTCTAGGTGAATCCTTCTAAGCTCTATGTAGAAACAGGAGGACAATTTTCCCTGTATGAGCATGAGTCACTGACGGGGAGGGAGTAGCTGGAATAAAAGTTGAAGAGGGAAATAATCAAGGACAAGATACTGCCCTATTTCTATATAGAGCAGGCAAAAGAGAAGAATTAACTGGGTAGAAGGGAAAATGAGCATTTATAAGTACACAGTGCTATATAATATGAGTGCAATAAATTAAGAGGATGAAAACTTTGATGGGAGCAGTGCTTCTTTAAGGGCAAAGTCAAACTTGCCATATAATACAGACGATGATTGCATCGCAATGCTTGGACTGGCCGTCCGAGGCTTTCCTGACCTGGGAGTGACACTATGTATTTCTATGCAGCTGTCATGCTCGGGTCAGAAGAGATGCCGATCAGTCCGTGCAGTGTGATGCAATCTTCATCCATGTTATATGGCCGTCTGACTGCTCTCGAAGTTGTAATATCTACCTTATCAAGCTAGGAGAGAAATCAATTATGGAGGAGCTTGGAGGCAGAGGTAGCTGTTGTCATCTTGATAACATCATCTCATGTTGCCCAATTAAACCTTTGCTTGTTCTTTGGTATAACTAACGGTCCATTGACTTCAACATACTCCAAGAGACTTTTTGGCTTTGGTCCCAAATTGTAACTTTACTGATTTGCATATTTCTACACCATACCAAATTTGGTCAAAACAGAAAGTTGCAGAATTGGCCATACATGGGCAATCATCTAATAGTCATTGAGGTATCTTCTACAGATGACCAAATCAATTAGATGAGAATCAAATTCATATACATTTTTTAGAAATTCAATGACTGCAAAATCAAAAAAATTGCAGTTCGATTTGCGTGAATCCTCAGAAATGGTCACTGCCATTTTACCCCATTGT
Organism: Ranitomeya imitator; assembly: GCF_032444005.1. Classification (NCBI taxonomy): domain Eukaryota; kingdom Metazoa; phylum Chordata; class Amphibia; order Anura; family Dendrobatidae; genus Ranitomeya; species Ranitomeya imitator. The sequence continues at coordinate 465,242,295 of NC_091287.1, read as the reverse complement.
GAAAGATTACTTCAAGTAGGGAAGACTCGCATGAGTTCAGGCACAGCTGGGCTTCCCCATCATGTTTGCAGTAATCACATACATCACATGGTACAGCATAGCCTTTGAGGAAGGATTATTATAGCATGTATAAAAGCAGATGTAAGGAATGCAACAACCATTTTGTGGTCAATCTGGAGAGAGAAGGTGTCACAGCTTAGCCATATGCAGTAAATATGGAGAGAAAACCATAAAACGCTGAATAACGTCTGCAAATAGCATATGAATGCTGCAGTGAAAACAGTTAACATTAGTTTACCCATAACCAAATATGTTGAGGTCACTTTGATATTCTTAAGGTTGTGTTTGCATTGAAGAGCTTGAAATGAGTTTGGTGGTTCGAGGAGACCTTGCAGTTTTACAATCGTTTTTTCAGAGCAATCAATAGAGGTACTATCGATTCATTATGAATGGATTTGCCATGACTAATTTTTAGGAAAAATCTGGTGATACTAGTATATATAAATTTCAAAAGATTTGCTTGGCTCTAGTGTCTTTCCATTTTTCAAGTATCACTGTTGCAGCAGTTATACAGTCTTCCCATTTCCATACAATTTTGAAATTCTTAAATTTGTTATTAGGCTACGTTCACATTTGCGTTGTTGGGCGTTGCGTCGGTGATGCAATGCACAACGCATGCAAAATGCATTGTTTTGTGACGCATGCGTCCATTTTTAGCATAATTTTTGGCGCAAAAAATGCAACATGCAGCGTCCTCTGCGCCCTGACGCTTGCGCCAAAAAAAACGCATGCGTCACAAAACGCATGTCCATGCGCCCCCCATGTTAAATATAGGGGCGCCTGACGCAACGCAAATGTGAACGTAGCCTAATGAAGGTTTTGTACCAAGTTTAGAAGTTATCCCTTATCTTTGGCTTTGAAAAACTGCCTGAATGGAATGTAGGTCAAGCATGCACACCTCTTCTTCTTCAATCTCAATGCTCAATGAAACCTCCAGACATAGGAGAGGACACAAAGCATTTTTGAATATAAAAAAAATAAATTATTAATAAAAAGTTTGAACCTTGTCCCCAGTATGGCTTAGCACAACACTGAACAGGTAGAATATGAAGAATAAGAGTCGCACTTCTACACAACTACAGCTTTACTAATATGGTGTCCCATATTGACAGGTCATGCATAATCTGACCTTCAATATTAGTTATCACACCTAAGTCTAAAAAAAAATAAAATCCTAATTCCTCCATTCTTCCATGAAATACCATAAACGGTGCTGTAGGTTAATTGTGAAGTGTGACATGTACTGCTGCTATGGAACCCATCTGGTCTACAAGTGATCTATCAAGTATAAATGTAGGCGATCTCATGAAGAGCTCATGGGACAATTGGCTAGTGGCCCTCTCTTTTGTGTAAACTGTGCAGAACATCTCTCTTTGTCAGTGTGACATTGTATGGTCATTGCAGCATAGTATATTCATGATCATACAAGAAGCCAAAGAAAGAAAGGAATAACATTGGATTGTGCAGAGTTAAGGTAACACGTTGCATCTATATTTTACTACCCCTCTGACCATTTCTGTTTTCTATGTTTTGCTTTATGATCACATTCCAAATAAAAGGCTGGTATAAAACAAAATTGTGGTTAAAAATTACAATCCTTATTTTTTTATTTTTGCCTGAAATTCTCATTTCCTACAGCCTGAAATATTTATGAAAATTCCTGTGCTTTTCCCAATCCCTTATCTTTCTTGCAGTTTTGGCTTTCGGCCTCTCCATTGTTCAGTGCATCCTGTTCGGCCATTATTTCTATTGGTTTGACAGTTAGTCTCATTGAATGTATGGATTTTGTGTTTAAATGTATTGGAGGTTTAGCACTGATAAAGGGTTATTGAATGTGTTGTGAATGCCTGCTCTCCGGTCAGCCCCTCCTGCTTGTTTTCTAGAGAGCAGCGTTAAGCAACACGAACAAGCTCGCTATTATATATTGTCTCAGGGAGGTCTTCTTTGCTGTCTTTTTACCGTGTGGCCCTTAAACCTCAGTTAGAGCGACAACCGATACTGTCGTGTTTCCTATTCATGAGCCACTTTTCTGATCCTTTATGCCTTAATAGAAATAGACACTTTAAATACAAAATAGAACTGGGCTAGTATATAGCGGGAGTCATTTATATTGTCTCATATACCATATTATGTTAATGCAAACCCTTAATAGCAATTCCATCATCCATATCCTCCGTTCTTGACATTGCAGTGAAAATGATTCTTCGAGACTCATTGTTCTTTCGAAGGTAAATAAAATGGCTGCTGTATAAGTTACATGCCATCAATTGTGAAATCACGAAAAAGAGAACGAAAGGGATCATGTCTAAGTGAGCGAGCAATACGCGATATGCAATTCTTCCAACAAAGGAAGGATAAAACACGGGTCGTCTTGAAATGGAAGCTGAATGGTGTCATGATCAAAGCTACATACAGTGCAGTAATATCCTTTCTATCGGATCTTTGCTAATCTGCAGTGGTCTGTGGTTTTTCCTTCTATCTACGCGTTTCCGGGCCACACTAATGGATATGTGCGTGTTTTCCTCCAGTCAAAATTAAAAATAATTCATTCTTAAATTTACCAGTTTCAATTTTTCTAAAATCCCTTTTACTGCCCTCAGGGAAATATTGCCCCTGGATGTAAGTGCTGGGAAATGTAATCATATAGAGGCTGAAATTATATTATAAGGCTATTGTAGTTGGCAGCATGAAATATTAACAGGCGGCATGTGTGAGCGAAAGAAAATCTATGGGATCATGTTTAGCACAACATTTTCCTATGCAAAATAATAAGCAATCTGTGTAACGGTTCAGACCTACATTGTGGCCGGAAGGCCCTCGCGTAGGGTTGCTGGTTTTTTTTTTATATACAATATTTCGCTTTATTTATAGAAAATATTTTGACGGCTCGGTGCGCTAGGTGTAAAAAAAAATATATATAGAAAAGAATGCAATGGTGACATAGCAATAGATGTGATTTGTAACAAGCCCTATGCATAAGCTATTTTGAGCCTAAAGTCCTTTGACTGTTCACGAGATGATAGAAAAGAAAGTAGAAAAAAAATCAGGCATGACAGACATTTGACATGAAAAATGATGCAATACTCTGCAGTATACAGCTGGGTCAGAGTGACACATTATATTTCAAAGACAATGCAGACAAAGCCCCTCCAACTGCAATCAAGCCTCCACCCCCCTCCATCATATTAAATGCTACCTCCATCTAGCTCACAGACTCTCCCGTAATATACAGGTTTCATTATAGGGATGTGTATTTCAGTGTATAAATCTTTGATGGTGTGCAATACCAATATGCCTGCTGAAATATACTACACCCCAGTCCCAGGAGGTAAATAGAACAAGATTTAATTGCTGGGTGCCTAGATGAACCCTTTTCTATTCTACCTTTACAATTAATTGCTGTATATGTAAGAACAGACTGCTTTATTTTAGATATTCTTTACCTTTATAGGGACTTTATACTACTGTTTTTAATAAATGTGCCCCTTGTAGATAATATTAATATATCCGAGGGGCTTTTCTAAAACATTTTTAATTGCCCTTCTCGTCAGATCTTGTCTATGTTTATCTGACCTCACAACCCCCGGGAGAATAACCCCTATGGACTCGTGCAGATGACCGTATAAATTGGACAAGTGCAATCCGATAAAAAAAAAAAGGGATTGCACTCGGGCCAATGTTATTCAATGAGGCAGTGCAGACTATTGTATTTTTTTTTTCTCAGGCCTAATCGGCGTGAGAAAAAAATTGCAACATCCTGCGATTTCACTGATTCGAGTCTATGGTTGGAAGAGAAAAAAAAAAATTGGATGCCACAGTATGGCTTTGATTTTTTTTATGGATACATTAGATTTGTGTAGCATAGGAAACAGTGAATGGTCTTGTAAAGGATTAAAAATGCTGCTGTTAAAAAAAAAAAACGGATTGTATACGCATGACAAGTGAAAATAAAATCGTCCCACTTTTCTGGATGAAAATCAGACCGATTTTTTCATGTGACCCTGGTCTATAGGTCATGTATATATCCTACAACACGTAGATGAATGTCGGTGACTTTTGATGCATGTCGGAAAAAGAGCCACCGGATGGAATATTACGGTCATTTTTATTTTTGCATTTTTTCATAAAACATACAAAAATATTCACATAATAAAAGCATAAAAACAACAAGAACGGTCTTCTAGTTGCCCTCCAATAATGATACATGGTGGTAAAAAAAACCTTTTGTAAATGTGATAAATATTCCTCATTAATCGCAGTGTTTTGTCTCCCCCCCCAAAAAAAAAAATTGTACATAGGGTTGAATTATAGTGATTGTGTTATTTATCAAATTCCTAACTTTTTGCCTGATATCAAGGCTCCGGATTTATTAAATGAGAGTAAAAATTACATCGGCTTCCTTTGTGCATTTTTTAAACTTTATTTATTATTTTTTGACCTCCCGATATCCCCAGAGAGAAAGTAGGTAGCACAGTATATATTAAGACAAAAAACGATTTCATAAATATTTCCAAAAATAATAGGATTCCTAGATTTAACCCTTCCACGATTCCCATAAAATAGGTTACCTTCTTTTGTTACAGGACATCTTAGCCAAATACGGAAAATACTAATTGTTGTCGTGCTTGAAAAGTAAAGGATGAAGCGCATATTGCTCATTTTTGGTGATGGCTACCTGCGAGAATTGGAAAACCGTCAAGTCTTCTGATTGGATCTTTACAACCGAGCTATCCTCCGCATGTTGAATTGTAGTAGTGACAGCGACTGAACACTGAAAAAATCCCTGCCAAAATGTGACTGTCAGCAAATACACGAAAGAGGTTTAAAAGGATATGCGGAAAATAGTCTACATGGGACGCGACATAATAAGAAAGAAAGAAGAGAAAAAAAAGCCGTCACATGTCCTACACTGCAAATACCTTAGACAGAAAAACACATTATCCAGGTGTTTTGTGACGCTAATGCATTTATACCCCAGAAATCTTTATGGAAACTAAACATACAGCTCTAGTTATTGTTACCAAACCAGGAAAATCTAATAAAAGTGAGAATCAATAGATGAACAATTTAAATTGTACAAGCTTCCCGATTTACAATTGTTTGTTTGGTAGTTACGCGTGATATGGGCGACAAAGGCAATACTTCTGTCAAATCAAAAGGAAGCCGCGCTGCAGCTCTGACATCTACAGTTTGCAGTAAATGAAGTAGAATTGTGTCTTCTTTAGCACTTTTATTTATTCTTAGACGTTTGCAGGTTAGCACATTGTAGGTGGTGGAACAGCCATCGTTAATTTGTATAAAGATAAAATTATGGCTGGATTCTGGTATTAAATCAAAGAATGAAAACCATAAGGGCAAGGCAAGGAATTTCAATATGAGGCAATATCAGATGTCTAAATGAGTTGGTCACTCTACTCGAAGGCACCCATACACAGACTAATGTTGCGCAACACCAATTGTTTTGCTGGACCAGTTGACTGTCTAAGGGATCTTCTTATTATGTATATGTGCTGTCCGAGATAAACATGGAGAGCACGTGGACAGCACACTGACCAATGTTATTCAATAGGGTGTTCACATGACAGTTTCGCAGCATGCACTAATCTCTTACCGGATTTTGGATCAAACTCACCTATTCCAATCTATGGATGTGCAAAAGAAAAATCGGATTACATATGGATCATTCGTATTCCATTTGATTAATACGGATCCATTGCAGTTCCTAAAGGAAATTGTATTTGGTTCTATAAATTTTATTCACTGCTGATGTATAAAAACGGATGTCTTACTAAGTAAATTCCAAACAAATGGATGGAATATGGATGAAGATCACCGTTTTTTTCTGGATGAGAATTGAACGATTTTTTTTAAATATACGCTAGTCTGAATTTAGCCTAATCTGTATTAGTTGTTTGGCTGATATTTGTTCTAAAGATGTTATTGCTAAGAAATGGATGTGGTATGTTAAGTTTCATAAAACCTAAACCCATATTTCTTAGCGAAGACAAGCAACCACTCAAAATGTCTGGCAGCAGTTTACGCTATCCCTATTTATGTGCTCTTGGCTGAACCAAGTATGCATGTGTGTGGGGAGCTTAGCGGGAATAGCTGTTGGTCAAACAGGCATTTACTAAAACTATTCAAGCTGTATGGTCACCTTAATGACACGTGATGGATATTTTTGGCACAGGTCTCTTGTGGGGTCTATGGAGAGTGCTCAGGAGCTGAATCTTCTCTATAGCGTGCAGATGCTAGCTGTGTAACACAGTTTTGCATCTATCTGTAAAATCAGTGACTGGAACTTCCGGTTTAATCATTTACATACTGCTGTCAGTCACTGTCTGCTGCATTTAAATGGAGTAATCACATTGGCTCGCATATCTCCACCCGGTGATGCTATTACCATGGCAGACGGTTGCCTGCTGAAGGCACTCATTTCTGCCATCTCGGTACTCCTGTGAAGATCAACCCAGGAAACTAAATAAAAAACAGAAAAATAAAGAAAAGTTTAAAAATGTAAAAAATATATATGCAAATTGCCTCTTCTGAGAAAAAGAGGACTTAAACTCTATAGCGCCACCTGTTGGAAGTAGCGATCCTACAAGTCACAATCAACTCTTTAACGAGTCGTGCAATATGACTTAGGATTAAAGCCAAATCAGTATCTCAATTCGCAGACACGGTGTTTCGGGCTGTTGGCCCTCGTCAGTGCGAAGCTAATTTGGCTAGGTGAGAGGCTCTGGACTGGGGTCTAAGGGGTATCGTTTCTCCTTGTGGAGAGTGACATACCATCTCTGGCTTGTCAAGGTAACGAGGCTTATTTGCCGTGCAATGCTCCTCTGGGAAATTAGATATGCAAAAATATATAAAAATTTAAATTACGCCCGTTTTCTTTCCTCAAAAATAAAGAGATTTAAAAATAAACATATTTGAAATTGCCGGGTCCCTAAAATTACCATCTATCAAAATGTAAAATTAATGAAACTGTACATTAAAAAAAAACTATCACCAGTTTTTAAGTCTCTCAGCAAATGCCACGACCTTTATCTACTCCTGTGCTGCATTCCACAAAGTTGCCTTTCGTCTCCTGACTCCCCCCTGTATACCACCAAAAATACCATATGAATTGCTCCCAAACTGTATTTAAATGAGGATAGCCTGATCTGATGGGCGTCATCCCTGTGGCGTCCTGCGTCTTGCACATAATCTTAAACGCAATCTTGCACTTGAGCAGTAGCTTAGTAAGCTCGAGCAAGCGCACTTACGCCGGAGCCAGAATGACAAATATCAGCACATGAGCAGTGATAGCCCTACCGCAGGCAGAGCAAAGGACGAGCAAGGTGCGCCTGTGTGGGCCGGCAATGCTTCTGTGCAGGCACAAGTCTATGTTACTTGGACGCATCACTCACACTATTCTGAGCCAGAAGACTGTAATTAGGAGCAGAGAGGAGAGACAGATGAGGCAATGATGATGCCCATCTGACCAGACCATCCTCATCTAAATACAGGGTGGGAGCAATTCAAATGATATTTTGGGGGTATACGAGTATGGTCAGGAGATAATATACACATTTGTGGAATGCAGTACAGGAGCAGATGAAGGTGGTGGCATTTGTTGAGAGACTGGTGGCAGGTTCCCTCTAATGACAAAAAGGAAAGCAAAATTAAAGCATTAGAGTTGACGCATTTCTGCCACTGCAGTTCTCCACAATACAGTAAAAAGTGACCAAAATGTCAGTTGTTCCTCAAAATGGTATCAATAAAACTACAGCTCAAAGAAACCAAGCTTTCACACAGCTCCATTGACAGAAAAATAAATAAGTCTCAGAAACTGGAAACAAAAAGAAAAAAATGTTTTACAAGATTCAGAATTTTTTTAAGCAATAAAATTTAGGAAAAAAAACGTGGAAGTTTGTGTTCGTCATGATTGTACTGACTTAGGCTATGAGCACACGTCAGGATTTTATGCGGAAATTTCCTGAGCAAAAAACGCATAAAATTCAGCACGCGTTTTACTCGCGGTTTTGTTGCGTTTTATGCATGGTTTTTGTGTGGATTTTGTGTGGATTTTTCAAGTTTTTTTCCGAAGCTTCCCAATTCAATAAAATAGTGGGAAATCCGCAAAAAATCCACTAAATTAATAAACATGCTGCATATTTTTCCGCATGCATTTTTTTTTGTTTTGCGGAAAAATCCGCAACATGTGCACAAAAATTGCAGAATGCATTGGAAATTTGATGATTTATAATAATAATAATAATAATCTTTATTTTTATATAGCGCTAACATATTCCGCAGCGCTTTACAGTTTTTGCACACATTATCATTTGATGCATAATGTATGTGTTTTGTATGCGTTTTTGCCGCGGAATATCGCAAAATGCGCAAAAAACGTGAAAAAACCGTGAATAATCTGGAACGTGTGCTCATACCCTTAGAGTATTGTATTGTTAGGTCATTTTTATTATGAACTGAATGTAGTAAAAGCATAACACAAAAAACAATGGCGGATTGTGTTTTTTTATCAGGTCACTCTACACGGAATTTTATACCCATTTTTTCAGTGTATGATATGTTAAAATGAATAATTTAATAGAAAATTAAAACTAGTCTTGCATAAAACAAGTCCTCATATGGCTAAGTCAATGGACAAATAACAAAAGTTATAGTTCTTGGGAAAGAGAAAGGGAAAAAAAAAACTAAAAAAAACCCCTAAAATTCTCCAGGTCTTGAAAGAGTTATGAAAGAATGATATTAAAATGGAAAAAGATTTACACATTAAAAATCAGAAACACATTCATGAAAGCTTAGTATTGTGTTCTAGTAATCAAGAGTGGAACTCCTTGTACATCATGATTTTTACTGTAATACTATGGTTTATGAGAAATGCAAATGGGAGATGTTGTGAACAATGTTAGAGATATGAGAAAAATTATATTAAATCCATACATATTTATTTGGTAGATTAATTTTACCTACTTGAGGATCATTGTTGTGAATAAATGTCCATCATGTATTACTCAATAGGAATGAGAGATAGCTTGGGAGGGCTTAACGTGTTAAAGTCTAGAAGGTATCCAAAATTGTTTTTTTGGGATGACATTTGATGACCTTAATGACTACAATGTGCTAGAGCCTTGAGGAGTCCTAATACAAGCCTTGGGTACTTGCCTCTATCAATAGAGGTGGTCAATACTTCTTGAAGTATATGGATGAGCTCTGTTGTACAACTATGGCCGCTGCTCAATCCTTAGCATTATTGAGGCACCCATAGATAGGCAACTGTTTACCACGTTTGTATTGAAAAGGCTAGATCAAGAAATGGACAATCCTTCTAAGCTCTTTAAAATATAAATTAATTTTGAGTAGTTTTTGCTAGCATTATATACCGAGATTAAGAAATCTGAAATATTTATATTATGAGACTAAGATTCAGCCTGTGGAATTTGTATTAATGACTAATCCATTCTGAATGCATAATACTTAATAAATGGAAACAACTTGAAATTCTTTCATTTTGAAGGTGCTGCTGCTGTGGAACGCTAGGCCTCGACCAATTTAATACAGCAGCTCCAGGCTGCGGCCTACTTCACTTCTAATGGTTTCTTTGTGTATGATAACTTGACTATGGTGTGTGTTAAAGATTATTCCAGCTCTGAAAGGGTCTGGGCAACAGAACATAAGACAATTAATTGCAGGTTGAACAGCTTTACACATGAGTTTTACCTCAGGTGCAGCACACTACATAGACATTTTAAGCCTCTTCTTGGGCTGAAACATCTGCAGGAAAAAAAAACTAACATTCTTCATAAATGAGATAAGCAAAAGCATGATTTTAATTAAGAAAATGATTTCCAAACATATTTGCTGCAACATTTTTTATTATCTGTCTAGTCGTATGACAAGTCTAGAAAAAAAAAATCTGTTGCCTGCTCATTTTTAGATACCGACTATTACTGGATATTTTAGTGTTATTGTACTAGATGGATCTGGAGCTAATGTATAACGGCAATTTCAGAAGTCCATATGAAATGGTCCGAGATCTGACCGCGATGCACGGAGTGGCCACGGGACTCCTGACCCAAGCGCGACCACTTCATAGAAATATATGAAGCCTTTACACTTAGGTGTAGAGACGCTGCCAGGCTGTGCAGTGCGGTCCGATCTTGAACCGATTTATGTGGATGTCTGAATGCGTCCTAAATAAGAGGTTTATCATTCACAGTAAGGCTTCTTTTACACTTACCATGGTTTTGCATCCCGTTTTTGCACCCAAATAGATTTCTATGGGGCTGCAAAAACGGGCAGCAATAATTCCATGGAGCGCCGTAAGCCTTATGACTGTGAGGGTCATATTTACGGCCTTGAAAAAATATCAAGCCTGCTCGATATTTTTCTCGGCTTACGGACATGGCCCCCGTTGTAAATCAATGGGGCCGCAAAAACAACGGAAGGTTGTTTTTGCAGTGCACCGTGACTTCCGGTTTTACGGACCACCGTTTTGGTTTTACCAATACTTTTGCCATAGTATTGGAAACCCGAAAAATGCCGATCCGCAAGTCTTTTGCTGATCATTATTGCGGCGTACCATGAAAATTGTGGCAATATGGCCCGCAAAAAAGGCCCGCAATAACGGGCCACAAAAAACATGGTAAGTGTAAAAGAAGCCGAACAAGGTTGCTTGATATGACTGTCTATGTAACTACTCTATACTAGAGATGCGAGAATCGATTAGCAGGATAGCGAATCCAGCAGTCAGATCAGTAATTCCTGATCGCTGGACGAGAGCCCTGCAAATCGCCTTTTACCTAACGGCATCCAAGGTTCCACTTTTGATTATTTGGGCCAGCGCAGCATCATGTGTGCATGACGCTGCAATGATGATTTTGCGCCAGGTCTGCTAATCAAAAGAGGAGCCATGGATGGATGCCATCAGGGAATTTGCCAAGTCCAATCCCATCCAGTGGTCACGTAGTACTGACCTGGCTGCTGAAATTAATTCTTCCATCTCTACTCTATATAAACCATTTGCCCATATTTGCAAAAATATTCTTCAACATTGTGATATTACCACCGCCCTGTGCAGTGGCCACAGTTATATACTGCGTGGCCACAGTTATATACTGTGTGGCCTGTATTAACGCATCGGGTATTCTACAATATGTATGAATGTATATAGCAGCCATATAGAATATAGCACAGGCCACGTAGTATTTGTCTGCTATATACTACATGGCCTGTGCTATATACTATGTGACTGCTATATACATACATACATACCTAGATATTCTAGAATACCCGATGCGTTAGAATTGGGCCACCATCTAGTATGTATATATATATATATATATATTTATTTATGCTCAGTTTCTGCTTCTCTATGCCGTGATGTCCACAGATCGGATTCCACGTACAACGTTACAGGTTCCCTTTGAATATATCTTTTAATACAGTAGATTGCAGATTATTTGCAGACCTTCATTGTCATTGCCCTTCTTGACATTCAGTGACCATCATACTGTGGTGTGATGTGTCTGGTTTTTACAGACCTGAATACAAATCCTTCCTCCAAATGGAAGAAGTCTCTTGTGAACAGTGATAACATGGTTTAAGTGCCGACATCCCAGCATCACACTTAATGTCCTGAGAGAATATTGTGCAAATATTGCATGAATAATTAAATTGTTGGACCAATTCAGCAATAACTGCTAACATTTTACATCCCTGAGTGTTTTCGCTTGCTATGTAAATCAAATAGATATTGCCGCAGAGTTTTTTAGGTTTAAGAGGATTCCAGTGCTAGCAAACATGGCTTATGCTGTCATACAAACACAACAATCATTTCACAATGACTGAAAATCATATTCTACGTGTATTCGTACTTAGACGGTAATTTTATATTCTTATGTTCCCGTTTATTCATCTGTTCCTGTAATCTCTACAGTCTCAAAATAACTACAGAAAAAAAAAAACAGTTTAATCAGAATGAGATGTAAGTTTATCCAAACCAGTCTCATTTTAGTGCTCTGGGCCAAACCACTTTTGGTATTTCAAGCAAGGCAATGACAGCATACCTTCTTGTTATTATTTATGCATAGAAGGCCAAACCAAATGCTTGGGCGGGTCCCCCAAGACGGGGAGCTGGTAGTTTTTTCCGTCCACAGGACCCCATTTACATTTAAATGAACTTGCTTCTTGTGAATGGTTGGCTCCACATGTGAATACCACACCACCACAGACACTGCAATTAAATCACAATCACAAGTATAGAAGCCACCAACATATTGCTAAATAAGGCCTAAGAACATTGGTTAAAAGACATAAAAAGAAGTGGTATTGTAAGGCAGAGCTGGAAGCAGACTGCAGTTATGAAAGGGGTTATTTGGCAGTTCTTACTATAGTTAACCATTATAGCACTGTGCCTAAAAGCTGTGTAGGTCTCATTTACGGTTGAACTTGACAGACTGTTGTCATTTTTCAACCCTTTAAAGTATGTAGGTTACTAACAAATCAATGACCTTCTCCTTTGCGCGGGCTGCGTGTCGTAAGGGAACACTATTTTTGTAATTTTTAGTATCACCTATGATCACCTATATACAATTATTAGGTTCTGTAGAAGGACGTAGATCTGGGTATTTATTATAATGGAATATAGGCTGAACTGGATGGACAAATGTCTTTTTTCGGCCTTACTAACTATGTTACTAACTATGTTACTATGTTACTATGGAGCACAACACCCTCATATCACACATTATTTACCAGGTTATGCCTGCCTTTCTTTATTTTTAAATGAAACCAGAATGACCTGCAGTCTGTATGAATCACACAATGGTTTCTTAGCAGGTGCCTCTCGAGATTTCTCTCAGGGCCCAGAACATAAGAGTTCCAAAGTAGAGTTTGTGCAAATCAATTCACAGGATCTGGCGCAGTAATCTGTGGCCGTTGGACAAGAACCTTGAGAACTGAAAACCTATTTCCCAACATCTGGAGTTCTTTTTTCTGACTAGTCACATGATGGTCACAACAAGCTGGTTAATCAAAAGACGATCCGAAATGCTGGGTGTAGGAAGCGGTTCTCTGGGCTCCTGTCCAGCAGCCACACATGTATGGACAAGATCATCAAATTGGTTTGCACCAACTTTACTCAAAAGTACCAACTCATGTATGCAAAAATTTGAGTACCAATATGGGTTGACACCAACTGAACCGTGGTACAGTATCGCAACACAACTATAAAATGCCTCCAAAATATTTAAAAAGATATTTTATGTATTGGCCAGTCTCACACAGGCATAATGCAAGCACAAACTTTCCTGCCCTGACTGCAGGTTTACTGACTCAAACTTAGGGGACCTGTAATACTAGTTATAGTGGTTAAACCCCTATGGTCAGGCTGGGAAACCTGTGCAAAAAGATGCCCAGATTACACTTTTGTGAAACTAGGCCTAGACATTTTTATAACTCAATATTGAAAACTTATCAAAAAAGTTGACATGGTTAAGTGGATTAATAAAAAGCAACAGATGTGCAACATAATCTTGGCACAATATATTGCTGTAAGGGCTCGCTCACACCACTGTAATTTCCATCTAGGTGCAATCTGACAAAACATCAGATTGCACTCGGATCATTGTTAGTCTATGGGGTATAGCACATGTCTATTTTTCCCTCGGACAGAGGTGGTCCGAGAAAAAGTGGCGGCATGTCCAAGTTTGATCCAATATTTGGAACACACTCGGCCATGCAAGTCAATTAGTGCATGGAAATCATTGGACATCACTCAGATTAAATCAGAGTGCTGTCCCATTTTGGTGCACTCACAGAATGGAGAAATTTTGTTACCTGTCTCCTCCTAACTGTGCTCCAATTGTCTCATCCGAAAAAATCGGTTCATGCTAGTGTGACATGCAGAAATAGTGCTAACTGTTGTTGCTTCAAAAGCATCCAGCAACTAGAGGGGTTAACACAGTCACAGGAGACAGGGAGTGGTTATCAGAGCACCAGGGGGATTGTGGGAAACTTGTTTACCATTCTGGCAGCAGCCAAAGGAATGAGGGGTGTGTTTTTGTGATCTCTCTCAAAGAAATTCAGGAAAGTGAACAATAGGGATACTGGATTCATGTACAAAGTGGATTTGGGGTACCCCAATACTGCTAGTTGAGGAAATCTAATAGGAGCAGGAAGATAAGTACTGGAAGAAGGTGTGTACAGGGATAATCTCCCTGAGCAAACCCCTCTTCCTCCTCCATTACACTGTGCTGGAAGGAATGCTGTATACTCCTGTGCTTTTGTAAAGAGTCTTGATCTGTGCTGAACTGTGCTATCTAAAGAGACTGTTAGTCAATGTGCCTCTAAGAAGCAGCTGTCCCGTTTATGAAGCCTGTGCTTAAGAGACTTGAATTGTACTGTAATGTTCCGACATTGAACTACACTGTCCATCTGTTCATGAGGACTCTATCAATTGTATCTGTGTGAACAAGTGGATCCATCTTGTGCCTGAGGAAGCTGCAGTGCATGGTCGCCCTGAGTAACGGTTCCTCCAGAGTTCCAAAGAATTCATGGGACCTGTTCTGCCCCTATCTGAACCTAGCGCCATGCACGTAACACTATGCTGATCAGAATTTCATCATTGTCATTTGCATAATCGACCAGATTCTCTTAGATGAGGGAATCTATGGCTGTCTGTCCTGAACCTTAAGTTGGGCAGTGAAAGTGTGGAGTAAGAATTAGAAAGGAGTCTAACATATCTAGCAACTGACTGTGATTTCTTCGGTGCAGGTTTTGCCAATTTTGTCTAAATTTAGGACATTATTAATCTGCAGTACAGAAGATACTATATGCTGTATATATTCACATTTCATCCATGTATAGTTACAAATATATTTTCTAAATGTATATCCTGCCCAAACATATTCAAGTTTCCTCTTCATGCCTCTTTACTGCTAACCCCCAGAATAGGATGTTTATAAGATTTTGCACGAGACTTTACTGTCATAGCAGTTTTCTTTTTTCACACACATTTTTTTTCTTCCATTCCTTAAAGTGACACTAACATGACAAATGTGGGAAAGTCCACAGATGTGAGAGTAGGGATTAGGCTGTGTGCTTCTGGTCACATGCATTATAAATAAATCACTGTTCATTAAGTATATGTCCAGGTTACGGTCAGCTAATGAAAGAGAACATTTTCTAATGTATAGTAGATTGAAGTGACCTGAATGAATATATTAAGCCCTAGAAGACAGATATGTATTCTATATTGAATTGGACAAAAATCCTATCGGTCACCCGTTGTTGGAGATTTTTTTTTGAGTCTATCTTGCTGTATATTATTTATTACTTGCATGAATTATTTTATATAGAATCAAGTAAAGGAATAAAAAGCTGCACACCCTCCAAATTGACTTGCAGATAGATAGAAGACAGTTTTCCCACTCACTGCTTGGCTTCCTGTATGTGACCTCTGCAAAGCACTGGAGGCCAGGGTTAATGGCCTTTCCAATCTCTGTGATAAGAATTCATTTTGTACTATTACCAGCAGTTATCAGAGAAGCCGGCTGCATCACTTCAGCAGGGTTCAATCAATGAGAAAACCTAATGAAGTAACCAGCTGTAGCTCTGTTTCCTTGGTCAACTCTATCAGCCAAATAGGATCTTTCAGTCACATGGTAGGACCTACCCTGGCTGTAGCGCCTTTGCATGCTGCACCCGTATGCATGTGAACTAATGACACCCGGCCATTTTCTATTTAATCTTCTCTTTTGATATAGCTTTTGGAACATAGAAAATGGAATGAAATGGGTTTCTGAGATGCAACGTTAAGAGGACAAAAATACAGGATTAAAGAGGAGAGGTTTTGTAGCACGGCCGCGTACAGAATTTGTTTTAATAGCAACAAAAAAAAGTGCAAATTGCTTGGGTTTTGCGGTCTCCTCTCGTAACGTTCGTTTGGAAAATGTCTCAAAAAAAAAGAAAAAGGACAATCATTTTGTTTATTATTTTAAGCCAAGGATGATCAAATGGCATAAACAGTCCTAATTACAGGATTATACATTGAATGGCTATTTAAAAAACAACATAATTACAGCGGTATTTTTAGAGTCTGGTCAAAAGCTTGTCAGCGTAACTGCAGCCCTGCTTATTTTATGCCTTAGCCTTTTATTGCTCAAGCATTTTTAAATCCAGAAATACAAGAATTGACATTATGATGTTTTTTACTTAACAGTGTCCAGTGCAAACAGCGCGTGCTTCTCACATGTTCAGAGTCTAAGCATATTGCATCCGTGTTCTAGGGCTTTTCGGCAAATATGTCTAAGCAAAAAATGGCTAGTCGCCTAATGCTTTTGTATCTTTAGGCTGATGGTTAATTCTCCTGAATAATATATGCTATGCAGATGAAAAGCTAATTCTACATTGACCACATAGAGCAGACAAAGCTGCAGCCATTCCAGAAGTACAGCTGGTGACCCTTACAGGCCTACACTCTCCTTTGACCTCTTATCTCCAGCAGTGAAAGAGCTGTTGTGGCAAGAGACTTTGATGATTACTAGTTACACTACAGATGATTTTTAACTGTGAAATCTTCAAGACACAAAACCGATTGTTGGTCAAAATGTCTATCCTCCTAAGGAGAGCGGTGCCGAGTGAATCATGGGACCTGTTTCTGACATTCTTGCCAGTTTACCTGCTTCACCTATAGGTAGACACATTCTTTGGCAATAGTCCATAGTCTTTAGGGTTTAGGTAAAGATCTTTGTGTTAGGTTCAGTTAAATATGTTGTTTGGTATCATTCCACACAGATCTCAAAGATCACAGTCATTACTTCTCCCTAAAGGTTTATATATACACAAGCATCATTAAAGGAGACTTTCCCTATTTGTAAAAGTGTGTTGGAAATAGGCTGAGAGGAAAGTGTCCTCATGTTAGGGCCTCCTGGGATCTGCTGTAATCTATGGGGAAACCAGGTAGTCAGTGTTTACATTTCCCCTAGCACCACCACAGAAAGAAATGAAGCATTACCACATGCCTATACATATCAATTGGGTTATCTATGTAATCCAGGGCAGGTCCTCCAAAGCAAGAGATGCTCTTTATAGCTTCTGAGTATTCTGATCCTGAACAAGGAACCACGTCTTAACATTACCTAATAAGGTATTTGAATTTACCGTATATACTCGAGTATAAGCCGAGATTTTCAGCCCAAATTTTTGGGCTGAAAGTGCCCCCCTCGGCTTATACTCGAGTCACGGTAGTGGTGGGGTCGGCGGGTGAGGGGGAGAGGGCGCTGAGGTATACTTACCTAGTCCCAGCGATCCTCGCGCTGTCCCTGCCTTCCTCCCCGTCTTCTGTGCTGCAGCGTCTTCCCCTCTTCAGCGGTCACGTGGGACCGCTCATTAGAGATATGAATAAGCTGCTCCACCTCCCATAGGGGCGGAGCCGCCTATTCATTCCTCTAATCAGCGGTGCCGGTGACCGCTGACAGGAAGATGCTGCAGCACAGAAGACGGGGAGGAAGGCAGGGACAGCGCGAGGATCGCCAGGACTAGGTAAGTATGTTATATTCACCTGTCCACGTTCCAGCCGCCGGGCGTCGCTCCATCTTCCCGGCGCCTCCATCTTCCCGGCGTCTGCGCTCTGACTGTTCAGGCAGAGGGCGCGATGACGCATATAGTGTGCGCGGCGCCCTCTGCCTGATCAGTCAGAGCAGAGACGCCGGGAAGATGGAGGCGCCGGGACCGGACGCTGGGAGCTGCAATCAAGGGAGGTGAGTATGTGGTTTTTTTTTTTATTGCAGCAGCAGCGGCAGCACAGATTTATGTGCAGCATCTATGGGGGCAGTATGAACGGCACACAGCACTATATGGGGGCAGTATGAACGGCACACAGCACTATATGGGGGCAGTATGAACGGCACACAGCACTATATGGGGGCAGTACGAACGGCACACAGCACTATATGGGGGCAGTACGAACGGCACACAGCACTATATGGGGGCAGTATGAACGGCACACAGCACTATATGGGGGCAGTATGAACGGCACACAGCACTATATGGGGGCAGTATGAACGGCACACAGCACTATATGAGGCATATGTGCAGCATCTATGGGGGCAGTATGAACGGCACACAGCACTATATGGGGGCAGTATGAACGGCACACAGCACTATATGGGGGCAGTATGAACGGCACACAGCACTATATGGGGGCAGTATGAACGGCACACAGCACTATATGGGGGCAGTATGAACGGCACACACCACTATATGGGGGCAGTATGAAGGGCACACAGCACTATATGGGGGCAGTATGAACGGCACACAGCACTATATGGGGGCAGTATGAACGGCACACAGCACTATATGGGGGCAGTATGAACGGCACACAGCACTATATGGGGCATCTGTGCAGCATCTATGGGGCAGTATGAACGGCACACAGCACTATATAGGGCATCTGTGCAGCATCTATGGGGCAATATGAACGGTGCAGAGCACTATATGGCACAGCTATGGGGAAATAATGATCTATTTTTATTTTTGAAATTCACCGGTAAATGCTACATTTCCACCCTATGCTTATACTCGAGTCAATAAGTTTTCCCAGTTTTTTGTGGCAAAATTAGGGGGGGTCGGCTTATACTCGGGTCGGCTTATACTCGAGTATATACGGTATATTCTTCAGTACTTTGATTATACACATAAGCCTATTACCTGCATCCTCACTCCAGTCTAACTGGTTGTCCTGCACTTCTATGATATTACATTGATAGGCCTTATAGGTCCACTCAGGTGGCAAAATGGACACCTGATCATTCACATAGTATGTGTTAACACCATTAACATGGACTGCATTCTTTTTAACCTGCTGATGAGCCAAGCACTGTTATACTGCTGGGAACTCTACACTTGACTTTATGAAGAACAACTCTGCTATACAGTTGTCTTACTTCTGCACTTGACTCTTGCTACTTTTCAAAGCTCTGCTTCTCCATCTTCCCATAATTCCAGTTTTGTCATTGTTGTTCCAACTGGTTCACCTAATTGCACCTAGGCTACCTGTGCATGCTACATTAGAACTGTCTGGGACTACGAGCTTCAAGAATCCTCCTCACCCGGTGAGACCTTGCTGAAGCATATGATGTCCTTATTAACTTTCATAATAATTAAACATTCTCTGTCATGAGCAGTAATTCCTACATTGCTTATTCTGCTTATGTGTATAATTTTGAAGCTGTATTGTTTGCATCCCTGCATTAGGGCTCTCTCACAGGAGCTTATACATCAGACGAGTGCTGTCCTATGTCTTATCAGATAGCACTTGGACCAATGTTATTCTATGGGGCCGTGCACTTTTTTTCTCATGCTGTAAGTTGCTGTGCAACTCGGATCAAATGCCAAAAGTACCAATACCTGGCTTAAAAATAACAGTATCACTGTACTTGATAGCAAACTCGCCTGACCTTAACCCCATGGAGAATCTATGGGGTATGTCAACAGGAAGATAAGAGACACCAGACCCAACAATACAGATGAGCTGAAGGCTGCTATCAAAGCAACCTGGGCTTCCATAACACCTCAGCAGTGCCACAGGCTGATCGCCTCCATGCCTCGCAGCATTGATGCAGTAATTGATGCAAAAGAAGCCCCGACCAAGCATTGAGTGCATTTACTGATCATGCATTTCAGTAGCCCAACATTTCAGATTTTAAAATCATTTTTTCAGGCTGGTGTTATAAAGTATTCTAATTTACTGAGATAATGACTTTTGGGTTTTCATTGGCTGTAAGCCATAATCATCAACATTAACAGAAAGACATAGGGTGCCCTGAGTGGGAGAGACACAATAAGAATCTTGTGGGTGTGATACCTTTTAATGGCTAGCAAAATATAGTGAATGATGTTACAAAGCAAGCTTTCGAGACGGCTTGCGTCTCTTCATCAGGCTGGTATAACAAAATATTTGAAAAAAAACCCAATTATATACAGTAACGAGCGCAGGCAAGGTGTGAGCACTCTATATCTTTTTTTTGGACTGGCCAACACTGTGCCAAACTACTTTTTCCGTTTCATTAACAGAAATAAACACTTGAAATCGATCACCGTTTGTAATGACTCTATATAACATATGAGCTTCACTTTTTGTATTGAAGAAATGAAATAAATTAACTTTTTGATGATATCATATTTTTGTGAGCAGCACATACATATATTTCTTTTTTATTATTTTTTTTTAATGTAGACCAGGTATATATATATATATATATATATATATATATATATATATATATATATATATATATATATATATAGCAGCCGACTACACAACTAAGGTTAAATCCATTTGTATCTACTCCAATTCATCAGTCTCTGTTCCAGCACAAGAAAAGCAGGGAGTACATCCGAGCTTCAGCCGTCTCCTATTTGCCGCTATGTTGAAAGCCACGTGTAGCCAAGTTTACTTTATTGGGTTAATCATGATGACACTCATAAAATGAAATTTGTATCCTTTTAACTCAACTGCCCTCTTTGTCATATTGAAAGAGAAACAAAGCAGAGCTTTTCTCCCTCCTCGCAGACAAATGATATCTACGGGAAGCAAAAATAAATAAAATTACTTGGTGACCCACAACTGGATAAACTTGTGCGTATGCAGCCGGCGTCTAATTCCATTAAAAGCTAAAACATGTTAGATGGATGGCTGCATATGAAACCATAAATAATGATGTTAGCCGGCCCCGTGCGTACACCTCGTCTGAATTAGAATAGATCTCATTTCATCTTGAAATACAGAAGTCACTTTTATTTGTTAGTCTTTGTGATCGTATTCATATTAAATCCATTCGATACAATTCGGCTAATGTATGTGCAGGAAATGGCCGGGACTTATGCAAAGCAGCAGGAAGATGCATTTGCCGGCTGACGACTGACGTATCTATCCAGAGATAAGGCTTTTCCTGGCAGGCGTTTGGGAGCCACGTGTCAATTTTTGCGTAGCGAGTACTGATTGTGGGGTATTGATTGCGTTTAAATAAATTTGCCACCCAAAAAGCACAGAAGAAAAAAAAAAAGCTGTTAAATTTGAGTAGAAAGGGGATGATCAATATTTAAATGACTGTCTCTATTGATTTAAAATTAACTTTCAATTAAGAGATCCATAGGATTCTTAACTGCGACACTTATCCATTCAGGACAAAGCAAAGGTACATTTATTGATACGTGTTAAACGGCAGCGGCTGGTTTCGCATCGATCCAGTCATTTGCACAGGGCCTGCGTTAGCTTCTTTGGGCTTGAACTTGCGTTCTGGGTTTGTTATTGTTGTTACGATAAAGCAATATAGAGGGATGCCTGGGGAGATACTGCACGGAAATAGCCTCATACTATGGAGAAAAGCTATATTTTTCTCCCAAGGTACTTAGGACAAGGTGACATCTTTTTCAATGCCACCTTAGCTTCAGATAATGCCGTTCCGGTAAGATAGCGAAGACAAGCTTCAGACATAAGGTGAGGCGGTCGGAGCTGGCAGCAGACTGCTCAGTAGGTACTATAGCTAACGCTTGTTATACGCTGCCCATTTTCTTATATGAGAAGCTATAATTGGAAACGGGGGCATGTTGAGTCCTTCCATTATCTCACCATTAGTATTGGTGAGGATCTGATACCCTGTGGCCATCTTAACTCATTGCTATTGATTGCCAAGTGTTTAACTGGTCTCTTGCTTAAATGGGGTCTGTCGCCGGATTTCACAATACAAACCGCACTTAGACTAAGCTCTAGCCGAACTCATAAAATGTTCATCTTAATTTCAGGATTATGCAGTCATTCAAACAAGGATTTTCTGGAGAAAAAACCAACAAAACGCCAGCCTTCTCAGGACCAAAAGATCAATTCAATAACGAGTGCAGTTTGAGATCTGATGACAGTTCCACTGTAAGTGAGCCTACAAGTAGGAAGAAATTGGTTCTCTAATGCCACCTATTAACGTTGGGGCAAGTTTATCTAGTAGAACAGGATTTGACTAAAATTTTACAAAAATGCAGAATTCGGATTTTTTGGGTAATATTGTTCCATGATGTCAGCATAATGGTAGCCGGCTGCCAATATAGGGTTGGCAAAAGATCAACAAACAAAAATAATAATACCTCACTGCTCCCCTCTCTGACTATCTTCACTGCTTGCTGTCCCCTGTATGGTCCAGACCTCCAGCGATGGATTTCCCTGGGACGTCCCTTTACATGTGCATTGTAAGGTCATAGGGACGTCATGATGTCAAGACATGTGCCGTGACCTTACTCCTTCCACTCTAGGCTGGCCTTCTGGCCCCAACTAGACCCATGTGCAGGGACGTCCCAGCTCTAGTCACAGCCAGAAGTCCCAGCCTATCTGAACCACTCTACCCATACAAAACACATGAACGCTCATTCAAGTCATATAAACTCGTGAATGTTGCTGTTGGGAGGAGTAGTTCCTCGTGGAATGAGTATTCAGCTTACAGCTATTGCAAGTATATGGCGGCATTAATTCCCTTGATATCATTACAGCAAATGGAGTTGGGTATTGGCACAGGATTGATGGTGACTTTGCTGAGAAATCAAGGCTAAAGGTAGGGTTACGCAACCATGTATTCCCTCATCTGAGTGAATTGGGTCGTTTATGCTAATTGGGAAAAAGGGACCAAATCCGACACCAACGTCAAATACTACAATACAGGTTACTGTGCAGTCAAACGGGTCTGCACCTGAACTAATTAGTGAAAAAGAAGGTTGCGCTCACCGTTCCTGTTAACAGACTTATTTCATCTGTTAAAAAACATGGAGCTGGTGAGAAGTGTGGAGAGCAGGATGGAAGGACAACGGGCATTTCGCGCTTATTCGCTTCAAACTCCGGACCCTTTGAAGCGCAATCAGTGCGAAACGGGCACCGTCCATTCATCCTGCTCTTCACACTTCTCCCCAGCTCCATGTTTTTTAAAAGTTTTTTTAACAGTAACGGTGATTGCCACCTTCTGTGTCTCTTTTTCATGAACTAATTAATGCCAATTACCTTCTGATCAGATATGATCAGTATGATCATAGTGTGATCAGATTTTCTTGGATGAAGAGAAGATAGATAAAAACGAAATTATCCATCTTCTCCATTCCGTCTGTCCATGAAAATCGGACTGCAGTCAGATGTCATCCGAGTGCAGTCTGATTGTTTCCTACAGTTATTTCAAGTGTATTGTGGCATTAATCCTACTGATACCATTACAGCTTATGCCACTCTTTCAAAAGAAATAAAAGCTAAAATAGAAGCTTCATGATGTAGTGAGGTGTAATTAATTGCATAAACACTGATAATTACATTACCCAAAGAAATAAACCTGAAATCAACTTTTTCATGATTTATTATGAAACATGAGAGACACAATCACATATTACTCCATAAATTCTTTCATTTCTTTTGCAGAAAATGCAATTTCAAGGAGGAGAAAATGATAGATGTGGCATGTCTAGATTTTAGAAATGTCAGACAGCAGAGGAGCAGAAACTAATTTCAAGAAATAAGTACAGGACATAAATAGGAGAGTCTTTTCACCAGATAGGAACACTTTACCCCCTTCTTTACTATACAATAATTGGAGGCTTCGATATCTGTCTGATACATTTTTTTTTTATTATTAGGAGAAACAAGAAATGTTCCCCCCAGAACTGTCTGCTCCGTAAAATGAGGCTGCCCTAAGATGACCCGTTCATTACGTATTCATTTGCTATGATGCAGCCCTTGCGAGGAAGATGCAAGCGGCCTAATTGAGTTAACCCCTTCGGCACCGGCGGGGACCTTCAACTCTTTGCTGCGGATCAGAGCATTGGCTCAGAATCAGATGTAAATAGCAATTAACTTTAAATGGTGTATTCGATAGATAATAATAACTGTGCGCTTGCTTTGTAATTAAAATTGAAGGGAAAAAAAAAACAAAGTAAGCTCTCAATAAAGAATTGTAAATGGACAAAAGACAATTGGAAGCTCAATACATGATCAGGTCTCTTTTTATGTATAAGTAACGCAGCGGCCACTGTGGACACTAAATGTATACACGGTTAGGGTCTATACAAGCTAATTAGCCTGCGCTAATAAAAATGGGGCATCGTCTATACAGCAATAATGCAGCTGAACATTCTTATGTTGAACGTTTGTATAAGTATTAGAACGCACAGTTTGGCCTACTGATTTTTTTTTTTTTTGCATATACATTCCTTGCAAAAAAATGTTTGCAAATTCTGAAAAGTTAGAATGCTTTCAAAAGGAGAAGAGTTATAGTTTAATTATATCAATAACATGAAGGGCTTTGGAGCAGGTCAATATGGAGGGTCTGCAGGCAACAGTGGAGGTTCCTTGCAAGTTTGGGGCTCAATGGAGTTGAGCATCGGCACAGCATTGATGGTGACTTCTCATTGCTGAGAAATACAGGCTAAGGATAGGGTCACACCACCGTGTATTCTCTCATCCGACTGAAATCGGGAAGATTATGCTAATTAGGCCGGGGACACACACAACGTATAAAAAAACGGTCCGTTTTTGACGGACGAGAATCGCACAAATGTTACCAAAACAATGATCCGTGTGCAGTGCGAGGATGCGATTTTCTCGCATTAAATGATCCGTGTGACATCCGTATGGCATCCGTATGTTGAGATTTTCTCACACACTTGCAAAATGAGCAAATAATGGCTGAGCCTTTCCTGTCACCTGCCCAATGCCTGAGAATTTCTCGCAAGTCACACTGATGGTCCGTGTGCTGTGCGATTTCTTCTCACCCCCATAGACTTTCATTGGCGATTCTCGGCCGAGAAACGCTGACAATCGCAGCATGCTGCGATTTCACTCGGATCCTGAATACGGCCGAGAAAATATCGGGAGCTGCCCCATTGATTAACATTGGGACGAGTGCTATGCGATTTTTTATCGCCTTGCACTCGTCCGTATTACGGTCTAGTGTGATCCCGGCCTTACACTCTGATCAGACACCAATCAGACTGCGATCAGAGTGAGATCACAGTGCGATTGATTTTCTTGGACGAAGAGAAGATGGAGAAAAAAAAAATTCTCCATCTGCTCCATTGCGTCAGTCCATGAAAATCGGACTGCATTTAGATGCCATCTGAGCGCGGCCGATGTTTTCAATGGGCCTATTGACTTGCATGGCCAAGTGTGATCCGATAATCAGATCAAACTTGGGAAAGCTGCGATTCCCCAGACCGGCTCGATCCAAAGAAAAAAATTGGACATGTGCATGGCTCCACAGAATAACATTGGTCCAAGTGCACTCCGATGTTTCATTGGAACACACTCGGATCAAAAATATGGCCACCAGCGCAAGCCCAAATATTTATCCATCATGCAATACCATCAGGGAGGTGTCACATTGCTCGATAGTTATTCTGGAGCAGGACAACGACTCCAAACATACAGCCAAAGTCATTAATAACTATCTTCAGCGCATAGAAGAACAAGGAGATCTGGAAGTGATGATAAATCCAACACTGAGCATCGATCTCAACATCATTGAATCCAGCTGTGATTGCATGAAGAGACAGGAGGATACATATATCCACAGATTGGTGGTTAGTTTCCAAGATGTTTGGAGTAACTTTTTTGCCAAATAACTTAAGCTGTGTGCAAGTTTTTTTCATTCACTTTGAATTTTGCTAAGTTCTAAAACTAAAATATTAGCACTCCTATTTTCTAGTATTCTTGCTCTGCATCATTTTTTTCACAGCATCCTATCCTAAACATTTATATATGTGCATCAATATGTATAAATGTGATGCACAGAATGAAGCACTGATCATCTGATACCATCTTGTTTATAGGCTCAGCAAGTGATCCCCCCGCTTGTCTTTACAAAATCCCACTCATCAAGTGCAGCATCACTTGGAATATATTAAGAATGTTGCAATTACAAAAGATGTGTGATGCCATTATTTCCAACTTGAAATTAGATGATTACACTAATTAGGTGATAGCAGGTGGCATGGGATGACTTTCACAGTCCTCTATGATCTGCAGATAAATGTATGTACCATGTTGTAGACACTCAGAATTAGTATCAACGGACTTAAGCAGAATTAGTTCCTAAGGTGCAAGAAAAAAAATTTACTTTGATTTATCGCTTCTTTATCACATCAAAAAGGTGAAGACAGATTCTATTCCGGACAGACCCAACAACATTAATTATAGTCCATGCTTGAATGTTGCCTGATAGGTTAAGAGGTAATAAAGAAGTGATTGACTATAAAGGCTTTTTTCGTGCTTCGTATATTTGGAAATACCAGGGTGCCATTAAAAACATATAAAATTAGCACTACTGCCTTATAATTATCTAAGCAACATTGCCAACTAATTAGCATCAATGAAGCTTTCCTTGCTAGTAGACCTGGATGCTTTGTAAATGCATTATTGGCACATAATACAAAGTAAATGCACACAAAATGCTCAATGCTAAAGAGATTGACCAAAAATGGCAGGCTTTTCTTACAGAATGTCTCGGGGGCTACTTTTACAATCAAATTATCTCAAACAGAAATGTATCGAGCTTTAGGAACACTAAAAAGTATAATATCACTGATACTATGGTAACTTATAGCACCTTTGTCGACATTTGTTTAGATGCAAGCCAAAAGGATGCCCAGGTGTACCACCACGATGACCCTTACAAAGATGCCTACAGTTGGTACAAGCAGGTCGAGACTGGGCCACCAACACGATCAACACTGATAAAGGGCCCCACAAGTCTATAATTGAATTTGGTTCCAGTCTCTTGCAATTAGAGCCCACTAAGAATTCTACCTCGATGTAATCTACTGTAAGTGTGCCCATATACCTTACTAGGTATTGGAACCCTTAATACATATGCATGCTCAGTTCGGTTGAGCTTTCACTGATTTCATTGGGGATAGGGGAGTAAGTAGCTAAAAAGACCTCTTATCTGACATGGAAACAAAAGCATCAGACATTGAAATTCAACAATTCTTCTTTGCCCTGATATTGTATGTTGAGTAATGGGTTCAAGAGAGAAAATAGACAGTTAGTTCAGCGGGCTTTAATCCATTGTGTATTGGGGTCTTTAGCACACATTGAGTGGTTAAAGAGTATGTATTTAAGTAGGGACATCGGCTTCTTGGTTTAGCTCTTATGTGTTCTTGTCACCGCCCATGTTTTTGACTCTGTTGCTTCTGCACACCTATTTACATTTCTCTCCACTGAGGGGGGACATGTACTGATGGACTCTGCCAGTATTGTACAGCTCTGACATCCTTTCCCATACATCCAGGATGCACTGTATATCCCTTTCACCAATTCCTTGCGATCCACATTCTGAATGACCAGTCATTCTAGGTGGTTGACTAACATGCAATGGATTTTTTCACTTGAAAAAAACACGGTTGTCCAGCTTGGAAACATGTTGCGGAAATAAAAAACGTTCAACTCTTCTTGGTCCTAAGGATTCTTACAGCAACGTGGCCGAATATCACGTTATCACTAGAGATGAGCGAATTTGTTTGGCTCCCTCTTTATTTGGCAAGCTGTGGCGCTTACCGAATAAGCTGCAGAGGGAACCCGGATACCTGGATCGCTCCTGCTGATCAGCTGTCTGGCACCCCAGATGCATGTGTCGTGGCTGTTTCACTGTCACAACACATGCTTGGATGGCCTGTTTGTTGGGCTCTCCACGCATGTGTTGTGACTATCACACAGCCGCAACACATGCAGCTGCGGCGCCAGACAGCTGATCAGCAGGAGCGATCCAGGTATCCGGGTTACCTCTGCAGCTTATTCGGTAAGCGCTTCAGCTTGCCGAATAAGGAGGGAGCCAAACAAATTCGCTCATCTCTAGTTATAACACAAATTTTCACTGCTTCCTATATTTGCTAGCATTTTGGGGGGCTGTGAAAAAATGCCTGCAGAAACGTGTGCTATTGAAAATATAAAATATCTCCAGTCCATGAGTGATCCTAAGTTCTGATATGTAATGCTGCATTCACAAAGCCATGAATCATGATTCACAGAGCACCTGTAGCTCTTCTAATCCAAACTCAACAGCTTCATAAGCATTTTCCGGCAATGGGACCCAGAGCCAGTCTATACATCACTGTCTGTTCTTGGACCTCAACATCCAGCATAATAAAGATTGTTCAACCTCCAACACACAAATAATTACGTTGATGTGGGGTAGGGGTATGTGGAATTCCCCATTTCTTACTATTCTGAAATACTACTTTCTATATCTGTTGTGGTATGAGGAATGGCTGGTAGAAATGCCCCAGTCTTTGACTAGTACAAAGACATTGCTTTGCATTGTAATATCTTCAGTATTTACCGAAAGCTGGACGGAGTTCACAAAAAAAGGGATTCCTTAATCTCCTTTTTTTCTTTTGGTATTGCAGAGGTAAACCTCCTTCACCTGGTTTTTCATCAAAGCCCCAGAGATTCCATCAACAAAATCAATGTATGCATGTTCAGAGCGGTTTTCAGGGTTTTGTAAGACAAATCTTTTCAAATGGGAGCTAGTTTAATGCTATTGAGCTGTATTTCGATCTGACAGAGTGAGTGAATAACACAGAAACCGTTCGTTTACCACTGCTCACACTACAGGAGCCAGGAATCAGGTATAGCTCTGTACAAACACAGCTGTGTCATTCACCAGCAACCTAGAGTGCTACCAAGACTAAATCTGACACCCAACAGTGGGGCTGTTAAACAAACTAATGTTAAAAGAGCTAAAAAATGCAAGAAATGCCATTAGCCAATTTCTTCTACCCAAGACGCATGTGTGTATCAGCCCTGCCGACTCATATTTCTCTGGGGCATCTCGCTACCCTCTATTGCTATGACATTAATGATAGACTGTCATAATGCAGCTGAAGAGGTGAGTACTCTCCTTGGTCAAGCACACATATGTTTTACTATAGAAAGACCTCTGTCCCTTGTGGAAATATATATGCATGGTCATGTGACTGTATCTTGGCAGAATATTACATTTTTCAAGTGCTTTTAAAGCCAATATTAAACCACAATTTTATTTGCTTTTTTGGTCATAGTGGTGGAGCTTTTGCTATCCTTTTTTTATAGTAAACTTTCTATATTTGTTTCATTATGTTTTTATTTTTTTAAAATATTGGAATGCAATCATGGGAGGGCTGCGTGTTCACGGTCTACAAAGTCTATGGTAGAATGGTGAATGACGATGGCTTACAACCTTAACATCACAATAAAACAGCCTACAACAATGATCTGGAGTTCATTTGGATGGTGTATGGGCTTTTATGAGCTTTTCATGGTCCAAGTCATCAAGATCACACAATGAGAATTTGTGGTATGTTTAAGCAGTTATGGATCTCTACTTTTGCTCGCATACTGTTACTTTTGGTAAGGCATGTCATCTATGGCTGTCTTAAGAATTTTCTCGATTCTTTCCCTTTTAGTAAGGTCTGAGATGTGTGGAGTTCTCCAAGCTGAAGAACCTCAAAATGTTAGTGCTATAAAATTACAACATGAAGAGTAAACCATACAATAGCCCCATTGATGAGAATTGAGGTGTCAATACACATTAGAGCAACGTCTGCTGAACCTGCCAATTTTGGTGGAACCTGCTAACCATCTTATGTGTATGGGGGGGGGCTTCCCAACTCCTCCCTAAAAGAAAATCTCAAGAGAAAGCAGAATCAGGCACAATACATTTCAGTACCTAATCCTTCTGTTTTAGGAGGTGATACATTGTCAGCAACATGTTTAGCAGCAGCTTACTCCCCTTACCCAACTGAAAACACATGCAGAGCCAAGCATGCAGCCATATTGAGAAGTGGAGAGGAATAGCTGTTGGCTGTTCAGGCAACAACTATTGATGGCAAATGGGCTCTTTTAGCCCTACTTGAACCAAATGAACAAGGAGTTATATTATGATACAGATCGAGGACACATCTATTAGAAGTACCACGTTTTCTTGAGATCTGGAACTTGAGGACACCACAAGGATTTCCTTTCCCTTATGACCATATGAGAAGACAAGATCTATAAATCAGTATAACAGTTAGGAGAAAGGTTTGCTCAAATTTTTCACTGAGGCCCAAAAACTTAGAAGTTGTCCTAGCCATTTACGTTGTTGGCTTATCTTGAGGTCATCAATATATGATTGGTGGAAATCTGCTGTACCTGTTGTTGGTGAAAGAGCACAGTTACGAAGCAGTGTAGCTCCATCAATAGCATATTGGCCACAGCCGGGCACTGCCCATCCACCCCCTATTGATTTTAACAGGGAGTAAACATGCAATACCCAGTTGTGACAACCTTACCGTTGACAGAACTGTGCTCTGCAATCAATGTAGACATCCCAGAAAACCTATTTAAACTTATACCTCTCAAACTGTGCAGTTTCTTACGTCTGATAGCTGTGAATTACAACATTACAAGGCATTTATATTTACTTCATAGTAAGAGTAAAGACTGCTCATTTTTTTGCACTCCTGCATAAAGGTTGTCAATCAAAGTTGCATGTTGTAACACTAGTGCACCAGGAGAATCTCACTTATTAAATAACAAAATCTTATTAAAAACAACAGGGAATTGTTTTTTGATAAATCTAGAGCTGTGCTCTGCAGCGGGGAATCTTTGACAAATACTTCACATGACGCCTAATTTCAATGTGGGTTCTAGCCAGCTAAACAACAACAGCATAACCTACCAGAAAAACCCACATTTCTTATCCTCTTCAATGAAAATGGTCATATTTTTATAGTCTTTTGTTTCGAAAATCCTTTCTTTGTGTGGTTAGACAGAGGTGGTATAACACTTCGTCTACATTCACGTTTTTATAATCCATTTGCTGTCCGCATTTGTAACAGAAAACACAATGACGCATAGTTTAATGGAACCACTCACACATCCGTTTTTTTGACATATGGATACGTTTCGGTTTGTGTTTTAGTCCTTAACAGCAGACGACATCTGTGAAATAGTCTGAAGAACATTAAAGCAAGCAAAGCAAGCACAACAAGCCTGTAGCCCAGCTAAAATTGCTCTCCATATACCTTTGTATTGAAACTTGATAACTGTTGGTTATAAAATTCCTTTGATTTTTTTGTAGGTAATAAAATACTTTGGCAATTACGATTGACAATCCTGGATAATCTTGAAGGCTGCCTTGCCTGAAGATGAGTGTTACAAATCACCCCGTTGAAAAAAGGAAGAAGCACGCCAGGCAGCAGACAGGTCTCAATTTCACAATGCTGATTATCTCATTCGCCATTCTATGCATGCCTAAATCTGAGACTCCCTCAAGCAGCTATATGGACTTCTACTTTTAAAATGCCTATTACGCTTTCATACTTTTTTTTTCTGCTGCTTCCTGAAGAGTACCATTTCGCCAAGCTTAAATAGCAGAAAATTGCACTTCTTTTCCTCTGCCCATCTCTTCAATCTCTATTAACCTGCACAAGAACAAAGGGATATGATGGTCCAGCTAGATTTTGTAAAATAAGATTGAAGTTGTCTGATATTTACTGATATCTTGCCTTTTCAACTGAATACTCCATATATATGCAGTGGGTACGGAAAGTATTCAGACCCCTTTACATTTTTCACTCTGTTTCATTGCAGCCATTTGGTAAATTTAAAAAAGTTCATTTTTTTCCTCATTAATGTACACCATCTTGATTGAAAAAAAACACAAATGTAGAAATTTTTGCAAATACGCGTAGAATAAAAAAGAAAAATGAAATATCACATTGTCATAAGTATTCAGATCCTTTGCTCAGACACTCATATTTAAGTCACATGCTGTCCATTTCCTTGTGATCCTCCTTGAGATGGTTCTACTCCTTCATTGGAGGCTAGATGTGTTTAATTAAACTGATAGGACTTAATTTAGAAAGGCACATATTTTCTGTCTGTATAAGACCTCACAGTGCACGTCAGACCAAATGAGAATCATGAGGTCAAAGGAACTGGCCAAGGAGCTCAAAGATAGAATTGTGGTAAGGCACAGATCTGGCCAAGGTTACTACAGAATTTCTGCAGTACGCAAGGTTCCTAGGAGCACAGTGGCCTCCATAATCCTTAAATGGAAGAAGTTTGGGACCAACAGGAGTCTTCCTTGACCTGGCCATCCAGCCAAACTGAATAATCGTGGGAGAAGAGCCTTGGTGAGAGAGGTAAAGAACACCAAATCACTATGACTGAGCTCTAGAGATGCAGTAAGGAGAGGGGAGAAAGTTCCACAAAGTCAACTATCACTGCAGCCCTCAAGCAGTAGGGCTTTTATGGCAGAGTGGCCCGACGGAAGGCTCTCCTCAGAGCAAGACATATGAAAACCCGCATAGAGTTTTCTAAAAAACACATGAAGGACTCCCAAAGTATGAGAAATAAGATTCTCTTGTCTGATAAGATGAAGATAGATCTTTTTGGTGATAATTCTAAGCAGTATGTGTGGAGAATACCAGGCACTGCTAATCACTTGCCCAATACAATCCTAACAGTGAAACATGGTTGTGGCAGCATCATACTATGGGGGTGTTTGCCAGCTGCAGGTACAGGATGACTAGTTGTCATTGAAGGAAACATGAATGTGGCCAAGTACAGAGATATCCTGGATGAAAACCTCTTCCAGAGTGCTCTGGACCTCAGACTTGGCTGAAGGTTCATCTTCCAAGAAGATAATGACCCTAAGCACACAGCTAAAATAACAAAGGAGTGGCTTCAGAACAACTCTGTGACCATTCTTGACTGGCCCAGCCAGAGCCCTGACCTAAAGCCAATTGAGCATCTCTGGAGAGACCTGAAAATGGTTGTCAACCAACATTCACCATCTAACCTGATGTAACTGTTGAGGATCTGCAAGGAAAAATGGCAGAGGATCCCCAAATCCAGGTGTGAAAAACTTGTTGCATTATTTCCAAGAAGACTCATGGCTGTACTAGCTCAAAAGGGTGCTTCTACTCAATACTAAGCAAAGGGTCTGAATATTTATGACCATGTGATATTTCAGTTTTTCTTTTTTAATAAATTTGCAAAAAAAATAGTACAGTCAAGATGGGGTGCAGAGTGTACATTAATGAGAAAAAAATGAACTTTTTTGAATTTACCAAATGGCTGGAATGAAACAAAGTGAAAAATATAAAGGGGTCTGAATACTTTCTATACCCACTGTACATGTTTTTAATACAATCGATGGCATGATATGCTCCAAAACTATATGGAGGCACTTTATGAATATAGAGTGAAGATTGACAATAAGCAATGATTTGCCACATTATACCCCTTTCACATTAGCCAAGCAAACGGTTATCCACTCTAGCAGTTTTTTTTTTCTAGCGCTAGAGTGCTCCTTCTACTGTAAGGAACCTGACCAGGTCTTATACTCACCCTCTGTCCCGCGTCTTCACCTTTATTTAGTACCACTCCGGTCCAATGGCGTTATCCTGTGACTGCAACTTCTGACTGTCTGGAATTCAGAAGTTATGTTTTAAACTCTCAATGCAAGTCTATGAGAGCCAGAACAAGGCTCTCATAGACTTGTATTGAGTTATTACTTCCGACTTGCCAGCAAACATCAGCACAATACAGCAGATCACAAATTAGTGGAGATGGATGGGAGCGCAGTGTTAAATAGGTAAAGGCAGCAGCAGGCAAGTATGAGCGTGTGGCAGGCACCTTCGCTTAGAAGAACCACTCCAGCAGTAAAATAAATAAAAAACAAAAGCTGGAGTGGTGCTTTAAACGACCCCAAATTGGCTATATACAAGCAAATGGCAGGACGTTTAATAGTCTGTTTATACAGACTCACATACATTCTACACACACAGAACAATTGGCAATTGTGTTCACAGAACCTTATGTTATTGGCAGCACATCACTGGTTTACATGGGACAATGTGCTGCTGATTCCAATTACTTTTCTGGAGGTATAAAATCATCACACCCAGCAGAAAACGTATTTTCCGAGTTCGACGGTTGATTGCGATCAGTTTAGATGGGCCGGTAGTTCCACAATTGCTGTTTCTCCTATAATTAGTTTGTGTAAATGGGCCATTAAAGAAATTTCAAGGAGTAATATGATAAATAAGCAAGAGATACTGTATATTCAGAATATTTTGAACATGTCATACCCTGGTGGGAAACCATATAGCGTTAAGAGCCTTTTACATGGGCAGGTAATCAACCCCCAATCCTGGCCTTATGTAATCATGACAGTGATCATCTGATGAATGAGCAATCCGCCTAAAAATTATAGTGGGCACAAAATCTTCTAGTGTGAACAAACTGAATGAGAACTGAGGGATTGTTCAAATAATCATTTACCCCTATAGAGTTTATATCTGCATGATCAGGCTCCATTTAACTTGACATATCATAAATCATTAAAGGGGTTGTTCACTACTAGGACACTCCCTTCTCAATCTGAATGTTTGCCCCGCTATAATAAAACCACTTATACTCACTACCCATGACGGTGCCATTTCGGCGTTATCCGTACTCCCTCTCAGGTTCATGGGAGGTCACACAAGCCCTGCAACCAATCAGTGCTGGCTTCACTGTCTCCATTTCAAGATGAATAAGTTAACTAAATGGAAGTCAGAGCCACTGCTGCTTTCTCTCACCCTCTGCACTGTCCCCAATCTGCACCAACTTCACTGTCTCCATCTTCAGACGAATAAGTAACAAAGAGGAAGTCAGAGCCATGGCTGCTCTCTCTCACCCTCTGCACTGTCCCCAATCTGCTTTGGCTTCACTGTCTCCGTCTTCAGACGAATAAGTAACCAAGAGGAAGTCAGAGCCGTGGCTACTCTCTTGCACCCTCTGCTCTGTCCCCAATCTGCACCAGCTTCAATGTGTCTGTCTTCAGATGAATAGGTAACCAAGAGGAAGTCATGCCGAGGCTACTAACTCCCACCCTCTGCACTGTCCCCAATCTGCTTTGGCTTCAATGTCTCCATCTTCAGACGAATAAGTAACCAAGAGGAAGTCAGAGCCACAGCTACTCTCTCACTCCCTCTGCACTGTCCCCAATCTGCCCCAGCTTCACTGTCTCCTTCTTCAGATGAATAGGTAACCAAGAGGAAGTCAGAGCTGCGGCTACTCTCTCACACCCTCTGCACTGTCCCCAATCTGCTTTGGCTTCACTGTCTCCGTCTACAGACAAATAAGTAACCAAGAGGAAGTCAGAGCCGTAGCTACTCTCTCACACCCTCTGCTCTGTCCCCAATCTGCACCGGCTTTACTGTCTCCTTCTTCAGATGAATAGGTAACCAAGAGGAAGTCAGAGCTGCGGCTACTCTCTCACACCCTCTGCACTGTCCCCAATCTGCTTTGGCTTCACTGTCTCCGTCTACAGACAAATAAGTAACCAAGAGGAAGTCAGAGCCGTAGCTACTCTCTCACATCCTCTGCTCTGTCCCCAATCTGCACCGGCTTTACTGTCTCCTTCTTCAGACTAATAGGTAACCAAGAGGAAGTCAGAGCTGCGGCTACTCTCTCACACCCTCTGCACTGTCCCCAATCTGCTTTGGCTTCACTGTCTCCGTCTACAGACAAATAAGTAACCAAGAGGAAGTCAGAGCCGTAGCTACTCTCTCACACCCTCTGCTCTGTCCCCAATCTGCACCGGCTTCAATGTCTCTGTCTTGAGATGAATAGGTGACCAAGAGGAAGTCATGCCGCGGCTCCTCTCTCACACTCTCTTCACTATCCCCTCTCTCCAAAAACGAGTACAGTGAAGTCGGCGCTGATTGGGCACAAGACTCATGTGACATAACCTGGCATTTTATTTTACTATTAATATGTGAAAAGAGCAGCATTTATCATTTTTAACTGCTCTGTGCACCAACTGTATGAGATAAAAGATTGGATTAGTTTGACCTTCAGGATTTACCAAAAAGCACGTACAACACAAAATGTTATTATCACAATATATTCTTTGTATGCATTTGCTTCCCGGGTGGCAAAATGGAAGCTATTATTCACAATGTTTTCCGTTAGCCCCTCTATTATATAAGTTCACTACTGCTCCAAACCACAAACATCTCCCACTAATTACATTTCCTTTTGATGGTCCATACGGGGCTCGCTAGATACTTTGTATATGTGTAAACACAGATATTGTACATAATTATCCCGAATGACATTGTAATACTTGATTGTACTGTGTCGAGGACTAAAAAAAAAAAAAAGTGTAATGAAATTCCTTTCATTTTGCTTTGCAGGAGAACAAGAGGTTTTAAGCCGAAAGGAAAATTACTGAGGCACCTGGTACTAATGCTTGCAGTAGGCCTTTATTAGATGTCATAAACTGAATGATACATTGTGCAGCAGATGACTTATGGTCTGCAAGTGCTGGAGCAGGATGAAAAACAAAAGGGGTAATTCAATATGCTCCAAAACGGACAATCACAGAAAACTTCTATTCAAGTCAAGGTGAATTTTCCCTGTGTGGTCGGCCATTTTTGAGACAGACTGCATTAGCTCCAAAAGAGTTCCTTTAATTGACGACTTTAAATACCTCTTATTAAGCAAGGAATGCTCATTAGAAACCAAAAGAATAGTAGCAGCTCTGGAGGGCTGAATATCTCACAGCATTATACATTGTATTTCCGATTCTCCAAGG
The DNA here is from genome assembly GCF_032444005.1 of Ranitomeya imitator. Classification (NCBI taxonomy): domain Eukaryota; kingdom Metazoa; phylum Chordata; class Amphibia; order Anura; family Dendrobatidae; genus Ranitomeya; species Ranitomeya imitator. The sequence goes on along the minus strand of NC_091287.1, from coordinate 465,205,594 downwards.
AATAATCTTATTTTCTCTCCTAAATTGTCGGATTATGCACAACCACCATGCAAGTCCTGATTATACAGCATCAATGGTGACTGCTCTGCACCATCTCCCTTCTTTTTTTTTTCAGCAGGAGATCTGAAATTATTGTTTCTGGTCAATTTTGGCAATTAGTTTAAAACATTCATGCATGTTAATGGAACATAAGAGGTATCTCTCCCCCCTCACCGTTCCTTGTAGAACATTTGAAATAAGATGTTTTACATTTAAAAAAGATAAAAGAATGTTTTCTAAATGACAATTGCGGGTTGGCCATCGATTTGGAGCTTTAATCTCATAGCCTGCTCAAATTCCCCATTATGTCTCGCAGGGGCTTAAAGGGATAGAGAGGGCGAGCTATGGCCTTCAACAAAAGTGAAGAAGGAAGGAGGGAGAATGGAGGGGGTTAGGGCATCAGAAAACACAGCTGTTACACACAAGCCGAAAAAACGTAAGACTAACTCAATGCTTGTTTTTTTGCTGAAGCTAATGAAAAACTTAAAGTGTTTTGCATGCTTTATATAAACAGTGCACTTAAGTTTTATAATCTAGTACATCTTATTAAGCGTGAAGTCTGCAGGTCCCTAAATTATTCATAACATGATCCAGACTGATTAAGATTGGCTTGTTAAGGAGCACAAGAAGCAATTAAACTGACAAGGCAGTGCGGCCTTGATGTATACATTTATTATCACAAGAATACCCAAAGTGAATGCCCTTATTAAGCAATGAATTTCACCTCACTGGCCTTCTACCACTGCTGCCATAGGCAGAGAAGGCAAGGAACAACATGTCAAAAGCTAACTCTGAGGAAATGCCTATCTTCAAGTGAAACCGATTTTGTAATGAACCTTTCAGTTCACTCCTGAGGTAATAAATCCTGACTGGTGCATTAATTACTTGATAACATCCCATCAAAATGCAAATGCAGCACTTGACCCACAGGAATGGCTCACTAGCTGTTAACTCTTCAGGGTATACGTAAATTATCTGTTTTCTTTCATCAAGCAGGGCATTAATTTCCTTACAAGGGTGCATGTCGTTCTTGCCACCCAGTGCCATGTGGTGCCCTGACAAAACAGTTTGTGCAAATCTGTCACTAAGCGTTTGGGCCTAGCTGCCATGCTCAGCGCCTGCACAATTACTGTCCTTTTTCTTCTATGGATGAACGCTGGTGTCAAATGTAATATCTCTTTCACTCCTCGTCTCCTTTACTCCTTTTAGTAATGTACTTCATGCGTTACTCTATGACACTAGCCATTTGCATTTGTCCACCCACTATGCCGAGATGATAATTATCTTGCTTGGTTTTTGGTTATTTAATGGCAGTCAGTAGTATGGATTAGATACCTTCTGTTTAATAAAGCAATGCTTTAGAGTCAAAGGATTTTTAGTTTCCTTTAGGCATCATTCACACGTGTGATATGTGTTTTTGTCACAGATACCACACGTACCCATTATAACCTATGGTGCTATGCACGTGACCCTGTTTTTACACGGTACCATGTGTCCATGCAAAACACACTGATATGTCCTTTTTCCTGGCAACACAGACGACAAGGGCCAAAACAAGTCTATGGATCCATGAAAATCACGTACAGCACACAGATGGTATCTGTGTTCCATCCATGTAAGCATGAAAGAAGCTTTCTAATTTCTTTATTTATGCATACTGGAAAAACACTGATGGTGATAACGCACACGGATTACACACAGATGACACAGAGAAAACACTGATGACACCGGTACCGTTTCTTCACGTGCGTGTTTTATATGGACGTGTGCAGGAGGTCTTAGGCTGGGGTTACATGGCAACTTTGGCCAGGGAACAGGTCATATTGCCAAAGATCATTCCATGCCAATGTTGCATTGCACATACTGTAGGTGAATTGGGTGAAAAGTACTGTAACAGCCATGGTTTCCATATCTTGCACTAATGATGGGTAACAAACCTCAAACAACTGTAGGCAGTTTAGGGTAAATTGCTTCACTTTGAGTTCTAGCTGCATAATTGGCTTTGAGAGCATTACCTAAAGGTACCGTCACACTAAAGGCCCCTTCACACATAGCGACGCTGCAGCGATACCGACAACGATCCGGATCGCTGCAGCGTCGCTGTTTGGTCGCTGGAGAGCTGTCACACAGACAGCTCTCCAGCGACCAACTATCCCGAGGTCCCCGGTAACCAGGGTAAACATCGGGTAACTAAGCGCAGGGCCGCGCTTAGTAACCCGATGTTTACCCTGGTTACCATGCTAAAAGTAAAAAAACAAACACTAGATACTTACCTACCGCTGTCTGTCCTCCAGCGCTGCGCTCTGCTTCTCTGCTCTCCTCCTGTACTGGCTGTGAGCCGGAAAGCAGAGCGGTGACGTCACCGCTCTGCTTTCCGGCTGACCGACGCTCACAGCCAGTACAGGAGGAGTGCAGAGCACAGCGTGTGTGACGCCGATTCAGCGATGTCTTCACTGGTAACCAGGGTAAACATCGGGTTACTAAGCGCAGGGCCGCGCTTAGAAACCCGATGTTTACCCTGGTTACCAGTGTAAATGTAAAAAAAAAAAAACAGTACATACTCACATTCCGGTGTCTGTCCCCCGGCGCTCTGCTTCCCTGCACAGTCAGCGCCGGCCGGCCGTAAAGCACAGCGGTGATGTCACCGCTCTGCTTTACGGCCGGCCGGCGCTCACAGTCAGTGCAGGAAGCAGAGCGCCGGGGGACAGACACCGGAATGTGAGTATGTACGGTTTTTTTTTTTTTACATTTACACTGGTAACCAGGGTAAACATCAGGTTACTAAGCGCGGCCCTGCGCTTAGCAACCCGATGTTTACCCTGGTTACCAGGGGACTTTGCATAGTTGGTCGCTGGAGAGCTGTCTGTGTGACAGCTCTCCAGCGACCACACAGCGATGCTGCAGCGATCGGCATCGTTGTCTAGATCGCTGCAGCGTCGCTAAATGTGATGGTACCTTTAGAGTGACATTGAGATCATGGTTTCCCTCTGCAACCTTGCAACTAATGACCCCCTATGGAGCTGCATTGCAAGCTTTGACTGCGACAGAGTAGCAAATATTTCCAAACGTGTTCAATTTTCTGTCTCTGGGCACAAGTTGCACTCACCTCACTTGCCATAGACTTCAATATTAGTGGCATGCGATGGCACCTTAAATGTAGCTCTTCTGAAATTTAGCTGTCTTTTTCCAGCAACATATCAGCTTTAAAATATTCACACAATAGTAAGTCGCAGCCAAATTGCATAAATATTTTTGTTCACATGACTTGCTTGAGAATTGTTTTCGTCATGGAGCCCCAGCCTAAATTAACAATTTGCGTCTCTAGCCCCTATCCCAAGCAAAAATTCATATGCTTGGATTTTCATTTCTAACAATGTAGTAATGGTTTCTTAATATTTATTAATGGGATAGCCTCTTGTTTTTGGGAGGTCAGTAGGGACGAGTGGACCCGTGGAGGTTGGGGTTATAGTACCCTTCCCGAACTATATTACAAAGAACCTTAACCGAACTTGAAGTGGAACTGGAATCCCATTGAAAAAAATGAGGAACCAGACTTTTGAGCTTGAAAATTCTCTATTTCTCTGACTTCCCCTGGAACTCTGAACATTGTAACGTACTTTACTTACGGGAGAAGCCTGTGTTCAGCATTTAGCAATAGACACAGACTGTCTTGTACGAACCTCAACTTTTAAATTCAGGTTTGCTCATCTCTAGAAGTCAGTCTTAGCTTTTTATATATATATATATATATATATATGATGTAAGAATTTTAATTTTCCATTTTATAAAGACCATAAATGGGTTTTCAAGTTTTGGTAAACTTCACACTGGCTGCTGTTTCTTTAAAAAAAAAAACTGAGCTCACAATTCCCAGGTCCAGCACCGCTGCTTTCGGTGTCATGGAAAGCGCAACAGCCATTCAGTGAGTCTACCGGCTCTGATGGTTATCGTAGTTACTGGCTACGTCGATAGTTATGTTGATGTGACGTCCATGCCACAAACAATAACAGACACTGGTGGCTTCAGTGGAAACTTCACGTTGGACCCAAGGACGGGGAGTAAATCGCCTTTTTTTTTTAAGAAACTGCCACCAAGTGGAGGGATTTTACAAAACCAAATACATTTTCTCTAGGTTATTTTCTGGGTTCCGGTCTTTTGTAGATGCACCGTTATACAGGTTTGGTATTTATCATGAGATACCTAAAAATGCTTTTTAACAATTTTATTTTTTTTACTACTACTAATGTGTAAAATCCTGTTAAGAGAACAGTAAAGTGACACCAGAAATAGAAAAAAATACAGTGTAAATAGATAACACACCTGCTGATGTGAATAGGACCCCTCGAGAGAAGACTGACGGTATTAGAATTTTTGTTTTTCTATTTGGACCCCCTCGTACTTTGACATGATGTGACATAAAAAGAAAAGTTTCACATCTTCCACCTGGGTCATCCTGGGTTTTCTTGTTACATGTCTTTAAATCTTGGCAAAAAAAATTCTTAATTCGTGCTGCTAGGCAACCGCGCAGGTGAGAAAATATACCGCTAGGCCCACTTCGCGTTTGATCACACACTGGTCTAGTGCCTTCAGAAATGGGCCACGTAAAACATGCGCTGATAATTCCCTGTTATATTTTTCTAGAGGCGAGGTCAGGGGAAAAATTAATTGATGCTGAAAATAATGACAGGAGGAGACGTACCACTGAGACATGGTGTGACTGGCATGTGATAATGTTAGCAAGAATCCCAGCATGTGACTGGACAGTGTGATGAAAAATATACTTCATGTGAGGAAAAAAACAAGTTACAAAACTTAATTAGTTTTTGACACTTCTTCATAAGTTATTATCTTTTCATTTGGAACATAGCCTTGGGACATCAATACACAAGGAAAAAAAAAACCTGAGACATTCTTATTGTAGTTATAAAGGAAAAAATGGCTTTTTATTGCATTACCGTAGCTTTCAACGACATTTTTTTTTTTAAGATTCCCCCTTTAAATTTACCAAAATGACCACAGTCGCTTTGAGTGTTGCAAGAAGCGATAAAAGCATCATAGCGAACATATAATCTGTTGCCGGTTGATATAATTATTCTGTTACAAATGATTACGCCGCTGCACTTCAGAATAAAATCGGAGGCTTCAAAACAGAATAAAAAAAGGAGACTGCGAGAGGGATAAGGGGGGTGCAGCCATAAACGTGATGAAGTTAAATTATGACACCTGCAGCAAAATGGCTTCTTAGATGGCAAATGCAATTTTATTATTTTTTTTATTATTATTTTTTTTTGTGACAACGCTTTTTATACTTGGATATAATTCACACTGATTACTAAATAACCCATGTGAGTTGCCTTTGGCTTTTGAATTTTAAAAAAAAATCCACACTTGCCCAGAGCAATGAATTTCATAAACCAGCAGCCCTCATGCTTGATGAATCATCCTTACTTTCTGCGGCGCCGTGTGATAGAGGACTGATGTAAAATATTCCATCCACCAGTTATTCCGTACAATTTATCATCAGCGGCTCACTAGGCCAGTGATAATACCCGGCTTGCAGATTGTAATGATCAGATTCTGCATTTTTTTTCTCTTTTTCAAACAGGAGCGATACGAATACTAGGGTTTTTAATTTACATACATTAGTGAGGTTCAAATGTGGCAATAGCTACAAGCAAATTCGCTTGCAAAGCTGAATGCTCTCCTTGCATAATGGCTTCCCTTCAGCAATTACGCGCCAGTGAAGTACCCAGATAAAATGAAAACAATGAGGGGAGGAAAATCACGGCACAAGCACCACAGCGTGGCCCGAGATAATTACTGAACCTCACTAAAGGTCACGTTTATATCTGTTTTAGTAATGATTTCTTGCCCCTCCAGACTCTATTGAATTCCTAGCGCAACCTCCTCTTGCTTTTTTTGCCACCGCCATTCCATTCCCATCACATATTTTGTCACCCTAAACTCCCAACCCTGGATCCTATTATTCAGATATGGTTAAATGAACATGCAGATAATTGCGTAGAAATGTACTAATAGCCTAGAAATCTCTGCAAAATTGCAGCAGTCTGAACATTTAGTAAAACCAACTGGCATATAATAAAATACCTCTTACAGCTCCATCACTTTGATACTGACCGCAGTATTGAGCCTGAATTCCCTGCAGCATCATTACTGGACATTTTCTGCCACCTTTCTAAATCTGAAAAGCTTCCTACATTTAGTGAAGATTAGGTAATGCTACAAGCAATCAATAAAGGCTATCAATTCCATACCATGTTCACAGGAACAAGGTGATTCGAGCAAGTGGAAAGGATAGGAGAATATGCCGAACACCAGGAGCTGTTTTCCTGTCAATTTAGGCCCTCGCTAAAGCCGGATTCTGCTTCCTTTAATTAGAACTTCTCCCGTAACCCTTTCACACCCAAAAGAGTGAGACACGAAGACACAGGCAGCAGATGAGTTGCCAAGGTGTAGTTGCACACCATATGACAATATCGCTCACTTCTTATGCCAGGAATAGAAAAAAAAAAGATCAGTTGTCAGTTGACCGCCAAACAAAGGAGATGAACATTTGTTACAAAGAGCTTGTCACCTCTATATGGACTTGGCAGCTGAATGATTAGGTCATCTGAGGAGAAGCCCACATCCTACCCAAGGGTATTGGCCAAACAACACTGTCTTCCATGTGACATGGTAAAATTGGTTAATGATGGGTGTTAGCCCTAGAAAATAACACTAACCATTGCCCGGTTTGGGTAATACCTATTTGTTACACGAGACACCTGATCGTGGTTTCTCTCTCTGCTAGGATCCCTAATGATTAGTGATAATTTGTAAGGAAACTTAACAGAAAGTGTTCACTATCCCTGCAGCACCATGGCAGTTAAAATGAATGGGCATCTGTCAGTAGGATCAACCCTCTAAAGGTCATCTGTACAGACATGTAGGTGATAGGAAGCTGAATGAGAAGTAACCTTGATATCTGCTATCCAATGTCTTAAGGCCCCGACACACTTAGCGACGCTGCAGCGATACCGACAACGATCCGGATCGCTGCAGCGTCGCTGTTTGGTCGCTGGAGAGCTGTCACACAGACCGCTCTCCAGCGACCAACGATGCCGGTAACCAGGGTAAACATCGGGTAACTAAGCGCAGGGCCGCGTTTAGTAACCCGATGTTTACCCTGGTTACCATCCTAAAAGTAAAAAAAACAAACAGTACATACTTACCTACAGCCGTCTGTCCTCCAGCGCTGTGCTCTGCACTCCTCCTGTACTGTCTGTGTGAGCACAGCGGCTGGAAAGCAGAGCGGTGACGTCACCGCTCTGCTTTCCGGCTGACCGACGCTCACAGCCAGTACAGGAGGAGTGCAGAGCACAGCACTGGAGGACAGACGGCTGTAGGTAAGTATGTAGTGTTTGTTTTTTTTACTTTTAGGATGGTAACCAGGGTAAACATCGGGTTACTAAGCGCGGCCCTGCGCTTAGTTACCCGATGTTTACCCTGGTTACCAGTGAAGACATCGCTGAATCGGTGTCACACACGCCGATTCAGCGATGTCTACGGGGAGTCCAGCGACCAAATAAAGTTCTGGACTTTCTTCCCCGACCAGCGACAGCACAGCAGGGGCCTGATCGCTGCTGCCTGTCACACTGGACGATATCGCTAGCGAGGATGCTGCAACGTCACGGATCGCTAGCGATATCGTCTAGTGTGATGGTACCTTTACTCGACAGAAATCCACATATTTTTAAATAGGTGAATTAGGTGTTAAGATCTATGGTCCGGATGTAGATCTCGCTGAGAATCTGCCTACTGAACTTACAGTATATTAATTTAAAGGGGGTGTTACAAAAGGGAGACATACAATGACAGTCAGCGCTCCTGATCTAAATGTTTTGCATTGGTAACTCCCCCTTTCACTTAAAATAATCTCTGGAGTCAGATTTTCGGGAAGATCAGTGTCAGCCCTTAGATTTTAACAGCTCATTTACATATGAAGAAAAATGTGGGTTTCTCTGGAATAAGACATCAGATCACATATGAAGGTATCATTTTATTCAGTTTTCTATGCCCTACATATCCATATAGACTGTTTGGGTGGGGTCCTTTGAAGAATTACACATTTCCCACAGCTTCTCTCTCCAAGGATCCAGGAAGGCGAGATCTCCCTGTAGTAACTTCAAATTACCCATTAGGCTTTTCTAAAGCAGACACTCCCTGTAAGTCTTATTTAGGCCAGGGTCACACTTTCGAGTTTGATGCGAGAAACTTGCGTGAGTCTCTCGCATCAATACCCGGCACTCGGGACCAGAGTGTGCGGCTGCATAGAAATACATGCAGCTGAACGCTCCGGTGGCAGTGTCGGGTATTGACGCAAGAGACTTGCGCTAGTTTCTCGCATCACACTTACAAGTGTGACCCTGGCCTTACAGTCCATTACCAGCAATATATATATATAATAAAAATATATTGGTATTTGGTTTTAAGATAACTAATGGGAATGCTAACCTCAAGTGTTATCCTTAGTTGCTTCATTTTATTGCACACACTTAATACACTTAAACTCTTTATAGCAATGTTAGCATCTTACAGAAGACGTAGTTGTGCATTTTTCATAATATATCATTCCTTGCCCGTTCACACACTGTATAAATTATCGGGATTATAAATTGCTATTTGTTGGCACAAATGTCCTTTCTAGTGTCTTGTGAATAGAGGTGCAGGAAGGGTTAGGATGTGAAAGATAATTCTCACTGCTGTTGTGTGGCTATTACACTGTCTTGCCAGCCTGGACAAGTTATTAGGTCAGATACTAACTTCCTAAGTAGAAAAATGATGTGTCCGCCTTTGTCCTTTCTACAGTAATGGCTGGAGTCAGTACTAATTAAGGCCCTGAGGCAGTGTGGTGCGAGAGAGGTCAGAGACTTCTTTTTGACACCTAAACAGCGCTGAGCTCAATGGAAGTGCCCCTAATCCGAAATGATGTGCTGTGGAGTTGCCCTTTCAGCTTTGCTGTATATTTAAAGGGAAATGACAGTTAATGACAGGGGTGTCAAAAAGGAGCAGATGGAGAGGCTAAGAATAAGGTACATCTATGATAAAAAAAAATTGTACCTTCAATTAGTTCATACAGAGTAACCCCTTCTACACTGCTAGACAAAAAAAATAAATGCACTGCGGGAAATAGTAATATAAATAGATACACAGATATATAACGTATATGTATAGGGCAGCTGTAAAAGTCATATTCCCCACATTGCTCTATCTAAGTGAGTACAGAGTCGGCCCATTTGTCCAGTCCTGCTGAATGGTCCCACTTATTACCAATTAAGAATATATCAAGGACTTTGTAAGTAATTTCTATTGTTTTTATGCTTTCTAAGCAATTTTGTAATAAGCAACTTCACTTATATAAACATACTGACAAATATTTTCTCTGCCGTATTGTTTGGGTAACCCCCCAATCGCTTACAGTGACTTTTTTCAGTCTACAAACACAATGTTAAAGTGTAACTAAACTTTGGAGCATTTTTTTTTATATTTCGTATGCCCTTACACGTCCAGCAGATTACTGATCATTTGTGTTTTGAGACCCCCTACAGATAGCTAAAACTACTGTTTTGAGCAGTTTACGAGGCAAAAGTGCTCAGGTCTTGAGCGCATGAACAGAGTGGTGTTCAGACCATAGGCTTTTTATTAAAGGACAGAGGTAACAATCATAACCTCTCAAAGTATGTCTATGTGAGCAGTGTTCTGGCCTCATTCGGGCTCTCATAGACCTACATTGAGTTGTGATTTCCGGTTTGCCCAGCTGGGACAGTCCATCAGGTCACAAACTGCTGGAGACCGACTGGAAGGGTGCCAATTGAAGATGGCGGCTGGTATGTATGAAGCTAGGTGCAAGGAACTTAGATCAGTAGCACCAATCCAGTGCTGCAATAATCAAATTCTAAAGTGGCGCTTTAAACCGTGACATCGCTCTGTGCATGCGCTAATGCTGGAGAACTGAGTGCTTCTGCCTCCTGCCCTGCACAATTATGAACAGTATTTTGAGCAATCAGTAAGGGTCTCATGATCCAGACCCCCACTGATTTGCAGGTTATTAAAGGGACTCTGCTACCTGAATTTGGCAGGCTCTGTTAATGGTCAGATGGGCGGTGTTTTCTGTTTTTTCATGCACCCCTTCCTTTCCCGCTGGCTGCAATATTGTCTTGAATTTGATTAGGTTTCCTCCGTAGTACACACGTGCGCAATGCAATCTCGCCTTGCGCACGTGCAGTATGCTTTGCCAAACAGCGGGCAACGCCAAAAAGCATTAATGCGCATGTGCCGGTGCACTATGTCCCGGAACACAGCGAAATACTTCTGGGACATAGGGCTCCGGCACATGTGCACTAATGCTTTCTGGCTTTGCTCGCAGTTGGGTAAAGCATACTGCGCGTGCGCAAGGCGAGATTGCATTGCGCACGCGTGTACTACGGAGGAAACCTAATCAAATTCAAGACAATATTGCAGCCAGCAGGAAAGGAAGGGGTGCATGAAAGAACAGAAAACACCGCCCATCTGACCATTAACAGAGCCTGCCAAATTCAGGTGACAGAGTCCCTTTAAAAGCCTATAAAATGTTTAGTTACACATTAATATCTTCAACTTACATTGTAACCAATTTGTTTCATTCCAGGAAATCACAGCTAATTGCTGCCAACAACACGATAGACTTAACTATGTTATGACAGAGGAGAGCAATTTGTTGATGCTGATGATATATTCCTGCAAAGGTGCAATCCTTGGCAAGATTGGAATCAAGATTCAGCACAACACATCAGTCCCCTAAAGGATGAGCTTGTTAGCTTCCCATGTATTTGAAGATACACATAAAATTATAAGTCTGATCTACAGAGAAATGGCTGAGATTTTATCTAGCAGGGAGTAAACTGTTGCAGTAATTAATCTTTCAGTCAGTTGCTTTCTTCCTCCTGGAGGCATGGAACTTGGGAAACAAAAGCAATATTTAAAACAGAACCAGAGATTTATTGTCGGTAATTCATAATGGACACCTGCACCACTTACTAATTACTACAAAACCATAAGGTCTATTGGCTTCATGCCATCTACGTTCTCCCTTTATATCCACTCCCTGGGACACACCTGCGAGGATATAATTGATACTGTATTTATCTTCAGCATCTTTACTCCTTGATATATGTTCTTTCACAATTATAAAACCTGCTTTGTAATTAAATGATTCTCACGGGCTGAAAACTAGGGTCCAATAAGTAGGAGGCTGCAGGGAAATTATATTGGAATTTTAGGAAGTCACGACTATAATAATAGTTCTGACTGGTGTTTTGATTTGTATAAAGCAGAACATGTTACAGAGATTGTCTGAGCTTGAAAAAACCCAAAAACCTTTTGTAATTTTATTTTTTTAAAGAAACTGCACTTTTGGATTACAGGCTGTGTCCGTTCCTGAAACTCATCCCTATTCAAGTAATTTGGGCACAGATTCTATACTTTGGCCTTCTCATAGACAATATAGTTTCTGAAAAATATAAATACGTTTTTCCGGATTTGGGGATAACCCCCTTGTCACTAGAATGTGTCAAGACCTTCCAAAAGTTGAGTTTGAAAATTACGATCTGATTTATAATCAATTAATAAAATTAAAAATGAGTGAATTGGTTCGAGATGAATCAGATTCGCCTGAAATTTGTAGTGATTTGCCTTGGGCAAATTCATTATTATGGAGTATGACCCCCAGTTTGCTCTACTGGCTAAGGCTGGGTTCACATTGTGTTAGTGGGTGTCCGCTAACGGAATCCATTGCATGGCAAAATTGTCGCAATTAACACTATGTAACGGATCCGTTAGCGCACCCATTGACTGCAATGTGCTAAAGGATCGCTAACGTATCGCTAGCGTATGCCATTTTTGGCATGCGTCAGCGATGTGCCATTATTTTTGGACGGACCTCGAACGCTGCCTGCAGCATTCAGGGTCGGTTCTTTGCTAGCGCAGATCGGGCATCTGCACTAGCGGGATTGCCAAACGCAATCCCTTTTTGGACATTGCGTTAGCGCAATCCGTTAGCGTATCCGCTAAACGGATTGCACTAACGCAATGTGAACCTAGCCTAAGCAATCAGCATGTTATTGAGAAGATGATGAACAAATGATATATTTGGTTTTGTAGGTTTGGTAAAAAAAAAAGAATAACTTGTTTTTTATTCATTAAAGAGTAGCTGAAACTTTCTTATTGATTTTTCCTATTTAGCAGGCACTTGAACTGCTTTCAGATTGATGATGGTCCGGGTACAGAGACTGTCTCACGCTAGACCCACAGACAGGAGAAGCACAGACAGGAGAGTACAGCTCCTATATAAGCATGCATACAGCCTGTAGTATGGATCCAAAACCCATGGTTTCTATTGAGTCCATACTTCTGGTTAAGTGCGCACTCAGATTGGAGCGGTGCATTCCTGTCTGTTGACTTACGCACTTCTCGTGGGACTAGTGCGCGGTCAGTTGGTGCTTTCTACTGAATCTGTACTCGAGGCTGTATTCATGCTCAGACAAGAGCTGGGTGCTCCTGCTAAAAAGAAAACATCAATAATAAGGTTTAAAATCTTATTATGTTAGCATACTAGTGTGCGGTTTTGCTAAATGATTGATGGCTGTAAACCACTGACTAGGACCACCCTCTGGACTTCGAATAGAAAAGATCAAGATTTTCTATAAATAAAATACAAGTTATACTGAATATTTTGCCAGAAACCTATATATCAAATATCTCATCTCGTATTATCTGTAGATCAGACTCGATATTGTGTGACAAGTTCCCTTTATTATATTTTTTGGAATGTTTTGATATGGGTAGATGGCATAGATTCTTCTTTAAATCATTCATGTTAAGTATTTAATCAGTAATTTAAATGAGGGTAACTTCATGGCTAATTTCATGTAAAATTCCCAGATACAATGACAGTCTCTGCTCACTTTAAAAGAAACTATTAGTTTCCCCTAAATCTATTAGTTTCTGCGGCTTACCAAATTGCCGTGCTGTAGATGTGTTCTACCCATCATGGTTTAATTTCTTTTTGAAATTGCAAGGACCTGCAGGTTAAACAGATGTGGCAGGGAAGGGGAAAAAGCTATTTTAATGGTTACTAAAGCTTTAAAATCGGTTTGGAAAATAGTATATATTTTAATTATACAGACAAAGCAGGTTATAAAAAATGTTAAATCATGAATAATTGAATATTTGGTTATTTATAATAATGTCCATTTCTTAAGATAACTCACAGTACTTACTGGTTACACATGCACTGTCATGCACCACCTATATATATGGTAGGTAAGATGGTCCACAGATAGGATTGATCCCTTTAAAAAGAAAAATAAAGGGGTTTCTCTAGGATTAGCTATCAATGTGTGGTTGATGGGGTCCAATCCCAGTGACCCTAATCATTCAGGAAACTGAAGGGGTGAGGCAATTCACTTAGCACTATACATGTGACTGGTAGTTGATCACCCTATTTGGTCTAACCTAAACAGACAGCCGAAACGAAGAGATCCAGAGCAAGGTAAAATCAACAAAACTTTATTGAGAAAAATATACAATGGTGCAATAGTCTTGTAGATTGTGAGCCCTCGCGGGCAGGGTCCTCTCTCCTCCTGTACCAGTTGTGACTTGTATTGTTCAAGATTATTGTACTGTTTTATTATGTATACCCCTCCTCACATGTAAAGCGCCATGGAATAAATGGCGCTATAATAATAAATAATAATAAATAATAATAATAGTGCACAAGCACCCTAACATAAGATGGGAAGCTGAATAATAATATATGATGTAAATATCTATAAGAACACTGGTAAAATACACTGCAGAATAATGAATATATTCTTATTTACTGCCTGGTACAACACTAGCTGCCTAAGCATGCCCCCGGATTGCGAAACGCGCGTTGGGGTGAGGTGGGACGCTGGGTCTGCTGCAGGTAGATTTCACCACTGTTTCTGGTTACACATATATTTGCAATATTGATGCACTATATGCATGCTTAGGCAGCTAGTGTTGCACCAGGCAGTATATAAGAATATATTCATTACTCTGCAGTGTATTTTACCAATGTTATAGATATTTACATCATATATTATTCAGCTTCCCATCTTATGTTAGGGTGCTTGTGGACTATTGCACCATTATATATTTTTCTCAATAAAGTTTTGCTGATTTTACCTTGCTCTGGCTCTCTTCGTTTCAGCTGTCTATTTAGGTTAGACCGAATAGGGTGATCATGTATTTTAAAGTGCCAGTCATACGGTTTGGACATTGGTGATTAGATGTGACTGGTAGTGCAGATAATAGCCGTATTGAATAAGGCTTTTTCCTCTACTACTTCCAAAAGTATTTTTCCATCAAATTAGCCCTATGAGGATTTGTTTTTGTGGGACAAGTAGTACTTTTGAATGGCACCATTTTATTGTGTAATATACTAGAAAAAGATAAAAAAGTTCAAAGTGAAATTGCAACAAAAAAAAAAAAATATAGATTTTAAAAATTTCTTATGGCATGCATTATACAATAGAAATTACCCGTCAGTGTAAGTCTCCAGGCTAGAGAGTTTACGACGATACAAAACATGCATTTTTTCTTTTTATTTTAAGTGCTGACACCCGTAATGTTTTCAATTTTCAGTCGCTGGGATCTGGAATTGATTGGGTTTTGTACCCTGGGCTGATATTTTTATTGATACCATTTTGGGGTAGATATGTTAATTCCATTGGCTCTTATTGGATTTCTAGTGGTGTTACAGCAGCCGGAAAAAAAATTCTGTGGTCGGCGCTCATAGCAAGCCTGTAATTCTGCTGCATAGAGGTGATCTGTGCATCGCCTCTATGTAGCAGAGGCGATCGAGTAGTGGATGCTTCTAGCCTCCTGTGGAGCCGATTGAAGCATGCCAAAATTTAAAAAAATGTTTAAAAATATTAAAAAAATGAAAAAATTTAAATCCCCCCCCTCTTGCCCCAATCAAAATAAAACAATAATAATAAAAAAAAAAAATCAAACCCAACACATATTTGGTATCGCCACATACAGAATCTCTGGATCTATCAATAAAAAAAAGGATTAACCTGATTACTAAATGGCATAGCGAAAAAAATTAAAACGCCAAAATTACGCTTTTTTGGTTGCCGCGACATTGCATTAAAATGCAATAACCGGCGATCAAAAGAAACATATCTACACAAATGTGTTATAATTAAAAACATCAGCTCAGCATGCAAATAATAATCTCTCAACCGACCCCAGATCATGAAAAATGGAAACGCTACCAGTATTGGAAAATTGCGCAATTTTTTTACCACTTAGATAAAAGAGAACCTAGACATGTTTGGTGTCTATGAACTCATAATGACCTGGAGAATCATAATATCAGGTCAGTTTTAACATTTAGTGAACCTAGCAAAAAGCCAAATGAAAAACAAGTGTGGGATTGCACTTTTTTTTGCAATTTCATCGCACTTGGAATTTTTTTTCCTGCTTTCTGTTACACGACAAGGTAAAACCAATGGTATCATTCAAAAGTACAACTCATCCCGCAAATTTATAAGCCCTCACATGGCCACATTGATGGAAAAATAAAAAAAGTTATGGCTCTGGAAAGATGGGGAGCGGAAAAACGAAAACGAAAAAACAAAAAAGCTCCAGGGGTTAAAGGGTTAATCTAGTTATTTAGTGGTATAATTTGATAGATCGGCATTTTATGAATGTGGAGAAATTTTCTATGTGTACATTTTATATTTATTTTTAATGAGGGAAAAGATTGACAGTGGTATTTAACAGGTTAACAGCCATGTGCAGAGCTCTGTTGTCCTTGAGGCTATTAGAGGCAGATGATGGCTGAATAACACAACCATCACCTGCTGGTAAATATGAAGGCTCAGCTTCTAAGCCTACATCAAAGTCAGAGACTTGACATATGATGTACCAGTATGTCATGACAGTAAGGGGTTAAATGTTCCTGAAAAACAGCTTTTAGACTTCCTCAACATAGTTTTTGTCATTTTCTTCTACCAAAACACAATTTGTTGTGTTTTTACCTTTTAGCATTCGTTGTGGCTTTTTTCCTTGCAATACTTTAACTCTTTCATGACCTATGATGTATGCTGAGCCCCCATATTTTCCTGCACATGAATGACAGCTGATCTGATCAACTGTCATGTGCCTCTAACAGCTGTAGGCCAAATTGCGATCCACCCAAGGCTGTTAACATGTTATATGCTGCTCTCAATCTCAGACAGCAGCATTTAACAGCACATCCCTAATCCCGCCCATAGGTGACTGTGTCACATGACCGCGGGTCGCCAATGGTTTGTTATGACAACCTGTGGTCTGCAGGAGACCTCTGTGGTTGTCATTGCCAGAATGCAAAGATCGCCACCCTGTGGCCAGCGCTCATAGCAGGTGATCATTTTATCTGTGTGTAGCACAGGCAATTGGATGATCAAAGCTTCTATTCTTCCATGGAAACTTTTGAAGCGTGTGTAAAGTAAACAAAATATGTTTTTCTAAAAAAACATAAAAGTTCAAATCACCTCCTTCTTTCTCCACATTCAAAATAAAACCCCTGTTGGGGTGTGCGCTGTACTAGGACCGGCGGACCTTAATCCCTTTCTGCCATTAGACGTACTATTCCGTCCATGTGGGGTGGGCTTTACTTCCCAAGGACGGAATAGTACGTCATAGCCGATCGGCCGCGCTCACGGGGGGAGCGCGGCCGATCGCGGCCGGGTGTCAGCTGCTTATCACAGCTGACATCCGGCACTATGTGCCAGGAGCGGTCACGGACCGCCCCCGACACATTAACCCCCGGCACACCGCGATCAAACATGATCGCGATGTGCCGGCGGTGCAGGGAAGCATCGCGCAGGGAGGGTGCTCCCTGCGGGCTTCCCTGAGACCCCCGCAGCAACGCGATGTGATCTTGTTGCTCCGGGGGTCTCCTACCTCCCTCCCTGCATCAAGTCCCGGATCCAATATTGCCGCGGATCCGAGTCCTGCAGGGAGGGAGGTGGCTTACCAAGTGCCTGCTCAGAGCAGGCACTTGGTAACGCTGCAGCGCTGTTTGACAGATCGGTGATCTGTCAGAGTGCTGTGCAAACTGGCAGATCACCGATCTGTATTGTCCCCCCCTGGGACAAAGTAAAAAAAAAATTTTTTACAAGTGTGTAAAAAAAAAAAAATAAAAAAATCCTAAATAATGAAAAAAAATATATATATATTATTCCCATAAATACATTTCTTTATCTAAATAAAAAAAAAAAAACAATAAAAGTACACATATTTAGTATCGCCGCGTCCGTAACGACCCGACCTATAAAACTGGCCCACTAGTTAACCCCTTCAGTAAACACCGAAAAAAAAAAAAAAAACGAGGCAAAAAACAACGCTTTATTATCATACCGCTGAACAAAAAGTGGAATAACACGCGATCAAAAAGACAGATATAAATAACCAGGGTACCGCTGAAAGCGTCATCTTGTCCCGCAAAAAGTGAGCCGCCATACAGCAACATCAGCAAAAAATAAAAAAGTTATAGTCCCCAGAATAAAGCGATGCAAAAATAATTATTTTTTCTATAAAATAGTTTTTATCGTATAAAAGCGCCAAAACATAAAAAAATGATATAAGTGGGGAATCGTTGTAATCGTACTGACCCGAAGAATAAAACTGCTTCATCAATTTTACCAAGCGCGGAACGGTATAAACGCCTCCCCCAAAAGAAATTCATGAATAGCTGGTTTTTGGTAATTCTGCCTCACAAAAATCGGAATAAAAGGCGATCAAAAAAGGTCACGTGCCCGAATGTGTTACCAATAAAAACGTCAACTCGTCCCGCAAAAAACAAGACCTCACATGACTCTGTGGACTCAAATATGGAAAAATTATAGCTCTCAAAATGTGGTAACGCAAAAAATATTTTTTGCAATAGAAAGCGTCTTTCAGTGAGTGACGGCTGCCAATCATAAAAATCCGCTAAAAAACCTGCTATAAAAGTAAATCAACCCCCCCTTCATTACTCCCTTAGTTAGGGAAAAGTAAAAAAAATTTAAAAAATGTATTTATTTCCATTTTCCCATTAGGGTTAGGGTTAGGGCTAGGGTTAGGGCTAGGGTTAGGGCTAGGGTTAAGGCTAGGGTTAGGGCTAGGGTTAGGGTTAGGGCTAGGGTTAGGGCTAGGGTTAGGGCTAGGGTTAGGGCTAGGGTTAGGGCTAGGGTTAGGGCTAGGGTTAGGGTTAGGGTTAGGGTTAGGGCTAGGGTTAGGGCTAGGGCTAGGGTTAGGGCTAGGGTTAGGGTTAGGGCTAGGGTTAAGGCTACAGTTAGGGTTAAGGCTACAGTTAGGGTTAAGGCTACAGTTAGGGTTAAGGCTACAGTTAGGGTTAAGGCTACAGTTAGGGTTAAGGCTACAGTTAGGGTTAGGGTTTGGATTACATTTGCGGTTGGGAATAGGGTTGGGATTAGCGTTAGGGGTGTGTCTGGGTTAGAGGTGTGGTTAGGGTTACCGTTGGAATTAGAGTTAGGGGTGTGTTTGGATTATGGTTTCAGTTATAATTGGGGGGTTTCCACTGTTTAGACACATCAGGGGCTCTCCAAATGCAACATGGCGTCCGATCTCAATTCCAGCCAATTCTGCGTTGAAAAAGTAAAACAGTGCTCCTTCCCTTCCGAGCTCTCCCGTGTGCCCAAACAGGAGTTTACCCCAATATATGGGGTATCAGCGTACTCAGGACAAATAGGACAACAACTTTTAGCGTCCAATTTCTCCTGTTACCCTTGGGAAAATACAAATCTGGGGGCTAAAAGATAAGTTTTGTGGGAAAAAAAAGTTTTTTTTAATTTTCACGGCTCTGCGTTATAAACTGTAGTGAAATACGTGTGGGCTCAAAGTTCTCACAACACATCTAGATAAGTTCATGGGGGGGTCTAGTTTCCAATATGGGGTCACTTGTTGGGGGTTTCTACTGTTTAGGTACATTAGGGGCTCTGCAAACGCAATGTGACGCCTGCAGACCATTCCATCTAAGTCTGCATTCCAAATGGCGCTCCTTCCTTTCCGAGCCCTCCCATGCGCCCAAACGGTGGTTCCCCTCCACATATGGGGCATCAGCGCACTCAGGACAAATTGGACAACAAATTTTGGGGTCCAATTTCTCCTGTTACCCTCGAGAAAATACAAAACTGGGGGCTAAAAAACAATTTTGGGGGGAATTTTTCTTTTTATTTTCACGGCTCTGCGTTAGAAACTGTAGTGAAACACTTGGGGGCTCAAAGTTCTCACAACACATCTAGATAAGTTCCTTGGGGAGTCTAGTTTCCAATATGGGGTCACTTGTGGGGGGTTTCTATTGTTTAGGTACATTAGGGGCTCTGCAAACGCAATGTGACGCCTGCAGACCATTCCATCTAAGTCTGTATTTCAAATGGCGCTCCTTCCCTTCCGAGCCTTCCCATGCGCCCAAACGGTGGTTCCCCCCCACATATGGGGTATCAGCGCACTCAGGACAAATTGCACAACAAATTTTGGGGTCCAATTTCTCCTGTTCCCCTCGGGAAAATACAAAACTGGGGGCTAAAAAATAATATTTGTGGGAAAAAAAACTTGTTTTATTTTTACGGCTCTGCATTATAAACTTCTGTGAAGCTCTTGGTGGGTCAAAGTGCTCACAACACATCTAGATAAGTTCCTTAGGGGGTCTACTTTCCAAAATTGTGTCACTTGTGGGGGGTTTCAATGTTTAGGCACATCAGTGGCTCTCCAAACGCAACATGGCGTCTCATCTCAATTCCTGTGAATTTTGCATTGAAAAGTCAAACGGCGCTCCTTCCCTTCCGAGCTCTCCCATGCGCCCAAACAGTGGTTTACCCCCACATATGGGGTATCAGCGTACTCAGGACAAATTGTACAACAACTTTTTGGTTCCAATTTATTCTCTTACCATTGGGAAAATAAAAAATTGGGGGCGAAAAGATCATTTTGTTTCACAAAAATTATTTTTTATTTTTACGGTTCTGCATTATAAACTTCTGTGAAGCACTAGGTGGGTCAAAGTGCTCACCACACCTCTAGATAAGATCCTTAGGGGGTCTACTTTCCAAAATGGTGTCACTTGTGGGGGGTTTCAATGTTTAGGCACATCAGTGGCTCTTCAAATGCAACATGGCGTCCCATCTCAATTCCTGTCAATTTTGCATTGAAAGGTCAAACGGCGCTCCTTCCCTTCCGAGGTCTCCCATGCGCCCAAACAGTGGTTTACCCCCACATATGGGGTATCAGAGTACTCAGGACAAATTGTGCAACAACTTTTTGGTTCCAAATTCTTCTCTTACCATTGGGAAAATAAAAAATTGGGGGCGAAAAAATCATTTTTTTTACAAAAAATATTTTTTATTTTTACGGTTCTGCATTATAAACTTCTGTGAAGCACTTGGTGGGTCAAAGTGCTCACCACACCTCTAGATAAGTTCCTTAGGGGGTCTACTTTCCAAAATGGTGTCACTTGTGGGGGGTTTCAATGTTTAGGCACATCAGTGGCTCTCCAAACGCAACATGGCGTCCCATCTCAATTCCAGTCAATTTTGCATTAAAAAGTCAAATGGCGCTCCTTCGCTTCCAAGCTCTGTCATGCGCCCAAACAGTGGTTTACCTCCACTTATGTGGTATCAGCGTACTCAGGACAAATTGTACAACAAGGTTTGGGGTCCATTTTCTCCTGTAACTCTTGGCAAAATAAAACAAATTGGAGCTGAAGTAATTTTTTTGTGAAAAAAAGTTAAATGTTAATTTTTATTTAAACATTCCAAAAATTCCTGTGAAACACCTGAAGGGTTAATAAACTTCTTGAATGTGGTTTTGAGAACCTTGAGGGGTGCAGTTTTTAGAATGGTGTCACACGTGGGTATTTTCTATCATATAGACCCCTCAAAATGACTTCAAATGAGATGTTGCCCCTAAAATAAAATGGTGTTGTAAAAATGAGAAATTGCTGGTCAACTTTTAACCCTTATAACTCCCTAACAAAAAAAAATTTTGGTTCCAAAATTGTGCTGATGTAAAGTAGATATGTGGGAAATGTTACTTATTAAGTATTTTGTGTGACATATCTCTGTGATTTAATTGCATAAAAATTCAAAGTTGGAAAATTGCGAAATTTTCAAAATTTTCGCCATATTTCCGTTTTTTTCACAAATAATCGCAAGTAATATCAAAGAAATTTTACCACTATCATGAAGTACAATATGTCACGAGAAAACAATGTCAGAATCACCGGGATCCGTTGAAGCGTTCCAGAGTTATAACCTCATAAAGGGACAGTGGTCAGAATTGTAAAAATTGGCCCGGTCCATAACGTGCAAACCACCCTTGGGGGTAAAGGGGTTAAAGGTATAGACCTTTTTATTGTCCCTGCATTGCTGATTTGCACATTAAGCACTTTATTGTGCCTTATTTGCTTTATATTTGTGCCTTGCACCCACACACCTATTTTTTTATTACATACTGGCAAGTAGGAGGGAAAGTTTCAGTGAATTGTGGTGGTAACTTAAAGCTTGTGAGCCCCAAATCAAAATCTCTAACAGGGCCTCCAACTATTACATGTTTACTATAGTATTGATTTTCTAATATGAGCCAAAAGGTCTCCCCTCCCCCACTCCCCCCAAAAAAGAGCCCAAAACCCTTGCGCCTACTATAGTTTTGCTTCTGGTAGAGCACAACAGGCTGTGCTCTTCTATACAGAGTGCCACCATAAAAAGTGTATCCTGCTTGGCAATGGCTCTCAGTGGTGGTGAGATGCCTAGGCATCCATCTAGAACAAACTTAAGATTAAAAAAAATGTACAAATACCCTGCAGTAAGTAAATAATTAAATATTAAATATAAAGAACACAGGGTACTTAGATAAGACTGTTCTGATTAAAAATGCATAAAAGCCATCCTACCACAACAAGATGTACCTAATCGGGATGGTCCTGTCTCCAATAGTAAATCTCACCATGTATCAGCAGTCCTCAACGTAGATGGGACAGACCAATGTTCATCAACTCCAGTCCTCAGGAGCCACCAACAGATCATACGTTCCGGTTTTCTTTAGTATTGGAATTATCACCTGGCCAATGCTAAGGAAATAATGAAAACATATTCTATTGGTGGCCCTTGAGGACTAGAGTTGGAGAACACTGATCTAGACGATAGCTATTACTGAGCGCATACCTCCTGAGATTATACGTCCAACAATGCAAAAAGGCAGTGTTTTCAGACAATAGAAATTGTTCCCTACAATGTTACAGATGTGACTAATAGAGCAAAAAAAAAAGTGTACAATCCTTTTAAAGTTCAATATGCCACAATCGTAAACCTATATTTTTAAGTAATATCTTTTATTACATTTTCTCTAGCACTGGAATCATTGAAGCAATTACGTTCCAACCCCCTTTTACTTATACATAACAATAGAAGTAGTGCTCTTCACACTCTGTACATAATTTACTGTATTACCTCTAAATAAAAAGGTCCATTAAAGCAATCTACTCCAGATACAACAAATGCACATGTACGTGTTTCAGAGAAATAGCTGCAATATCCGCAGTGAAATGATATTGAAATGTGGTCATTTTATTAGCTATTATTTTTAAGGTTTAAAGGTTAATACAGTAATGTTCTAGCTGCATAGTCTAGATGTCCTCCAAATAATTACAGTGAGGAGGGTTGGCTGTCATTCATGCACGTCCATTGCATTGTGAGCGAAAGGAAAAAAAATGGCCTCCTATATATTAGCACATCACCCTTGGCTAGTGCAATGACAAGATAGATTAGGATGTATATTAAATCTCACACTTGACTGCTTTTCTGTATCAAGGTAAAAATACTTGCTCTTACATACATGCTATTAGACTGACATCTACATTAACATTGGCAGTATATCAACATTTGTTATAATAATAGTCTAAAAGCAACCTAAACCCAATACAAACTAGATACCAAAATGACTCCAACACGGCATTAAAGTTAAAAATTCCGAGAACAGCGATACCTCCCCCAGTCTAATAAATTTTAATTCCCTAAACTGGTCATCTACCGCTGTGATTTGGTGATCCAATCATATTTGTCAAGCATGAAGTCGAGCAGATAAGGAAAAGCTCAGAGAAAATAAAGGCCCACTAAGACAAGTCAATGCAGCGAAAATTATAAACCGTTGGATTAACTTTTTCACATCTGAATTAGAACAGAGATTACCATCTTCAAGCAAGCGCTGTCTTAAATACAGTCTACTCTATCGAACTTAGCATAACTGTTCAATCCAAAAAAAATGAGACTTTCAAAAGCATAAAGTAATACAAAAAATAAATAGAAAAAAAAATTAAATACCATTGCCAGCGCATAAAATACAATATATATTTACCTTCTAGACCTAGAAGCAGTCATGTTGCATCCAATATTAGTTCCCTACGTTCATTAATTATTTGTGTTTTTTAAGTGATAGCTTGCCATTGCATGTTCTGATCTTTCTTGCTTTCATTAAGCGGCTACCATTAAGGCTTTCAAGGTATCCACACGTCTTATGCCGATATAAAAATTCCAGGAATTAAAAGGTTTATTTCCCCGTCCATAGTTTAAAGACAGATGATTGGAGGTGGGAAATTAGAGTAAGCATGGTGATGTGGGGGGAGGGGAGGAATCGCAGTCAATATGGAAAGAAATACTTTTAAAAATAATGTCCATTAGAGCCTGTTATTGGCCTAAAGCTGATATGTAAATGGTTATCATTGCAATCTTGGTAATTAGGCCATGGTTGGAAGCGTCCCAAAGCCTTATCACTCAGCAGAAACAAAGGAGAAGCACAGCCTTGCAAAAGTTCCCTAGCTTTCAGATGCATCAGTCATTACAAGTACTGTTCATCTCAAGAGTCAGACAACCTTTTGTTTTAGGCATGGCTCAGACAAAAGCCTGTCTCTCCTCCATGTCTTCAGTATTTGATGAAAGACATTGTTCGTGGACCCTTTCAGCGCCAGTCAAGTGGCCGCCAAGCAATTTCAGAGCACCTGACGGCAGCTGGGTTGGCAGGTGAAGAAAGGGTTAAATAATTATCTTTTGCAAGATCCAGTCTTTTCATTTATGCAAGTCCTTGAAGCCCGACTGAAAGAAACTCTGAACCTACAGACATAAGCTGTTCCATCAGGCAACACTACAGGTAAACAATGAACAGGATGAAGGGGCCTTTTCTGCAGCTCGGCTAATGCGGTTTCAGACTCTTCTTGGAGCATAAACAAAAGCAGAGATGCACAGAAATGCCTGGTACCAAATTGTAGCTAGCACTCCAGTGCTTGAGATGTTTACAGCCTTCTAGACAGCTAATTAATATCAGGGAAAACAGACTTGGAAGAAAAAGGTTAAAAGATCACTTTAATGTGCAGTGATATCATTGGACAGCTGATACACTGACCTTAACTATTCTGTCTCCTTGTCATTTCAAGCTATATAGTCACACCAGCACTGGAAAAAAAAGCCAAATATGAAAAGTTTTTCTCTGCTTTTTTACTTTGATAACAAAGACCTGATATTCGCATTCAAGGACAAATATAATTTTTTGTCTGCACCCTAGAGTTAAGTGAATCTTCCCAAAATGGATTTGGGAAGATTCACGTAATTGAGGGGAGAATTTGATGTAAACTGAATTGGCTGGAAAGGTATTAAAAAAAAAATCTTACGTCGTCTACTCAGCTCTCCTTATAGCTATCACTATCTTGATGTCCTCTGTTAGTCTCTTCTATTCTTCATCTTCCTTGCGGTCGGGTCTTTAGCTCACTAGGCCCTACATTGTCATATGGGCCGCGATGCACATCATTGACATGTCATGCAGCATTCCATTATGTTGGGTACAAAATAAGTCATTGATGTGCTCCATGCTGGCTACAGAAAAGTGGGATGCACAACAATTCAATGATGTGCAACACACTCCACATTTCAACATGGAGCTTAGTGAATGGAAGGAAGGTGGAAAACAGAAGGAAGGAGACAGAAGTGCTGACCATAGAACCATTGGATGCAGGAAAAGTACGTTGCGGGCCAAGGAGATTATTTTTTTAACCTCTCCCTGGCTCTTTATAGTAAAATAAAATTGTGGCCCATAGCAAATCACATAAAAATTCTGATTCTGGTGAAACCAATATTTTTAAAAACTCAAAGTAAATTTGAATTCATTTGATCATTTATAATTTGCATATTTTATATCTTGCTTTAAAAGTATGGGTTCAAGCACATGAAATGTCATAGTTGGCACCAGTTTAGGTCCAAGCACTGTAAATTACAATGATGCCTAGGTACTGACCTGAATCATATTTGCAGGATAAATGTGTAAAAGTGGTCCTACCATACAAATTAGAATACCATCTACTGAACCTATTGATTTCAGCAGGACCGAACAGGCAACCATCTAGGTTCCCAAAGCTTCCCAACTTTAGTTCATTGTCAGATGTCGAAGAAAACAACGATCATGCTGTTAGATTCAAACATTCCCAAACCAAGCATACATGTTTTTGGGAGGCTAGGGTTTGAGGAGTGTAAATTATGAGCAGACTACACTTACCAATTGTCCTACTAATTGACCCAATAAGACATTTACCAAACTTCTAATGGGCCATGAGTAGCAACCCTTGGGTTTGAATTAAGTAAGCAAGTGTTTCAATTTTGATTAGAAATTCAGGAGTGATAGTATGCAGTGAATCCAGGAATCTAATCTGAAAGCTTCAGGCTATCCTTGATGCATAGTGCCAAACTACCATCATGATGGATGAGACGATCGTCCAGCATTTGATCTGATCTATGTCTGATAAGACTACACTATAAACATTATTTTGGGGCACCATGCATCATTTCAGCATACTTACTGTTAAATAAGAACAACATATGCCATATGTCACGTGAGATTTACCACTGGGCTCTCTATGAGTGATGACTACCCTCAGTAGCAGCACTACAATGTCATAACACTGAAATAACCTTCAAATTCTTTTGTATAAAATGTATTTTATTCCTAAGTCTTGTGGTTAACAGGGGCTTAACGATTCCCCTTTTCTTTATAATGTTTTCAATTTGAAGAGTCCACATGTGGCCACGTCGAAGGATCGCCAGACGCAGTGTACATTTCAGCAAGCTAAACCTCATAAGTCTTCAGAAATTCCTCACATCTATTATGTTTACCTTCTGCTGCTGATGAGCCTGTCGGGCTCTGTACAGAGGAAATTACAAACGCTCTAGAAGATTTGGCAAGAAGATGCTAAAATGAACAATGGGCAGAAAGGATTTTATTTAATTGAAGGCCTCTGTCCTTCTGTACCACTGTCTAACATCCTAGTCCAGACTCAAATGAAAATTCCAACTCAAAATTACTTGAAGGGCCTCTATAATCACCCATAAACCCAGAACTCTGAGGGAAATGACAAAAAATACTATATCAAAAATTGGTCTAGTGTAACATTGTTATCCTTTTAGTGGAAACTCAGGTGATATCTCTGCTGTAAGATGCACAGTGTAAAGATGTACATACGTCTTTCAATAGCAGTTGCCAGAACTCTTTTTTGTCCTCGGTCCTTTATACACATGCAGTGCTCAGTTTAGCCAAGCATGCATATGTTCTCAATGGGTAGAGGGATGTAAATTGTTACCAGACATCTCTGATAATCTCCCCTGAACATAAAACCATTGAGTAGATGCTATCATGCAGACAAAACAAAAAGTAAGAATCAAAATTCAACATGCTCGATCCTTCTTTTCCTTGAGAGATAAAGAGAATAGTTCCTAGACACAAAGAATCTCCCACCAAAAATCAACAGGGTTCGTCTAACTTTGATGTGAATGGAGAACTTAAAGGGAACCGGTCATCATGATTTTGCATGTTAAAGTAATGGCATGGTCATAATGGTGTTGTTATAGAGATTCAATAGATAACTTTAGTGAAAAGTTCTCAACTTGGCTGTTATTTTATCCACATTTGAATTTTGGGTATAATCCCTGTGGACTGTGGGTAGGGTCTTCAGCTCTGCCCCACCCCCTCAACCTGCCTCTGGTGTCTGGATCAGCCTTCTTTTGTTAAAGATCATGTCACCGCTGTCCTTGCCAGGGGCAGCGCTTGCAAAGATTCATCTCCTGGCGGTCATTGATCAGAGATCTAAATCCACGCACGTGCAGCCACTAGCTCCATTTTACTGAAGACCGCTGAGAGATGACTGTGCATGCACTGCCTGTAGTGATGACAGGCCTGGCACAAACTTTAAAAAAGGAGGCAGCGACAAAAAAGGAAAGGTATCCAGCAACAGATCCATCAGTGAATAATTATTTAAAAACAAAAACCTTTAATGTATAACATGGGTAAAACGATTGTATAAAACCATCGGTTTAGAAAAGAGGCGAGTAACCCAGGAAACTCAAGGACTTATGCATTTCAAACCAACTGGTTCTTAATCATAGTCCAGAGGCAGGTATGAACACAAAAGGCAGGTGCAGGGGCTGGGGCAGACCTGAAGACCCTACCCACAGTACTGCCCCTAATTACTGAAAGGTTATTACACTCAAATGCGGATTAAAGAACCACCAGGTTGATTATTTCTTCATTAAAGGTATTTAATGAATCTGATGAATCTGTATAACAGCACCATAACGGCAATATCTTTATTTTAACATGCATAATCATGATGACAGGTTCTCTCTAAGTTTCACACAACCTGTCTTGTGCATAACTTTTATTTACTGGAGTCACATATTCCATAGAGGTCAATCTGAACGTTTGCACGACTGTTGCAAGTAATTTACGTTGACTTCTGTCAGAATACAGCTGTCATGCATGGGTGATCTGCCAATGCCTAAAGGGGTTTTTGGATATTAAAAATGTCCATGGACAAAAGTGACAATGTTTTTGGAAACAACAGACCTTTTTTGGATTTCATACAAACCCTTAAAATGCAATTTGTGCTAAAGTTGGGCAAGATGTAGTTTTTTACCTGTAAACGTGACTGACTGCAGAGAAACATTGTGTGGCTAAATTCACCATTTAACTTGGGCCTTTTAGTCTATAAAGAACATTTTTATAGCTTAGCTACACAAATATCACAGTACAGGCACCTGAGCAAAAGGATAATTCTATAGCAAAGTTCATGAAAATTTCCTGTGCTGCTACTTTTAATATTTACTGAATATTTTTATATACACATATGATGGTAGAAATTTCCATGCTAAAGACATTTACAAATGTTCTTTTTCTTGTTTCCAAACATTTTCCAATAACATATATTACAAATAACCTATTCTTGTGCTTAATATATGTAAGTAGACTGTTTTAACAGCTGCTAACGTGCGAGGAAATACCAAGAGAAATATTTTATGGCCACAAGTTCTAATATCGTTGGAAATTGGCTCATGGCGTCTGCCAACGGAAAAGATACTTTGCAAAATGATTAAAACTCACCAGGTTTATAGTTTTGATACACAAAATGTCTCTGAGGTATATTTAAGATTTTGATAAACAAAATAGTCTGAGGTTCAATGGATTTATAGCGAGTGAGACAATATTTTGGAAACTCTAAATGTTGATTTTTAGAAATCGCAGAAAATGAAAAGCTGTAAATGGAAAAAAAAAACTGAGACAGGTAGAATTTCCTATCTTTTACATCTATGGACTTGGAAGGTAGTTTGGTCATCCATATTTTTTGTTGTTAAAGTGAAAATTATGTTTTACAAGTTTATAGTAATTGATCAATACAGGGACATACATGTACATGAGTTAAACTGTATCGATTATTCATGGACATGACCAACTCCATTTGGTTCCACATCAAAGGTCACATAGTCCACATGGCCAACCTCTTGATCTACCATGAAAATGTTCTTTACAAGTACCTTATTCAAAACGATTATAGAGCAGTATGTGAAGGATGCTTTAATTTCCCAGCAAGGGGCATATCATAACATTTATGTCAACTCTTACCTTTCCACATATTTTGTTATGGAGTCCAATTTCCCAAAATACAAATTCAATACATTATTATCACAATATGCTGGCAAAGCTCTCAATAGGCTGCGATTCACATCAAAACCACAAGGTGACCAAATATTGACACATAGCCCTGTTTGATCATTTGATCACAGCAATTTTGCCTAAATTCTAGCGTAAATTTGTTTGAAAAGTCACAAAACTTTTGCTACTTTTGTCGTTTTCACGCCATTTTGGCAAAACTGGAATGGGATGGGTGCGTGACACCACAGATCATCTAGTTCATGACGAGCTATGATGTTCCTTGCACCAGAAATCTTACTCTATTCGGGAGGCGCAAAACAATCGTCAAGACACTTTTAATTCATTAAGAGGAGTGTGCCATCTGACACCTACTTAATTCAAGAGCATCGTACATCTTTTTT
>NC_091287.1:465103581-465171081 GCF_032444005.1 Ranitomeya imitator | reverse complement strand
TCTCTAGCTATCAAAAGTTTGGACACACCTTCTCATTTAAAGATTTTTCTACATTTTCGTGACTATGAAAATTGTACTTTCACACTGAAGGCGTCAAAACTATGAATTAACACATGTGGAATTATATACTTAACAGAAAAGTGTGAAACAACTGAAATTATGTCTTATATTCTAGGTTCTTCAAAGTAGCCACCTTTTGCTTTGATGACTGCTTTGCACACTCTTGGCATTCTCTTGATGAGCTTCACTAGGTAGTCACCGGGAATGGTTTTCACTTCACAGGTGTGGCCCTGTCAGGTTTAATAAGTGGGATCTCTTGCCTTATAAATGGGGTTGGGACCATCAGTTGTGTTGTGCAGAAGTCTGGTGGATACACAGCTGATACTCCTACTGAATAGACTGTTAGAATTTGTATTATGACAAGAAAAAAGCAGCTAAGTAAAGAAAAACAAGTGGCCATCATTAAGAAATGAAGGTCAGTCAGTCCGAAAAATTGGGAAAACTTTGAAAGTGTCCCCAAGTGCAGTGGCAAAAACCATCAAGCACTACAAAGAACCTGGCTCACATGAGGACCGCCACAGGAAAGGAAGACCAAGAGTCTCCTCTGCTTCTGAGGATAAGTTTATACGAGTCACCAGCCTCAGAAATCGCAGGTTAACAGCAGCTCAAATTAGAGACCAGGTCAATGCCACACAGAGTTCTAGCAGCAGACACATCTCTACAACTCTTAAGAGGAGACTTTGTGCAGCAGGCCTTCATGGTAAAATAGCTGCTAGGAAACCACTGCTAAGGACAGACAACAAGCAGAAGAGACTTGCTTTGGCTAAAGAACACAAGGAATGGACATTAGACCAGTGGAAATCTGTACTTTGGTCTGATGAGTCCAAATTTGAGATCTTTGGTTCCAACCACCGTGTCTTTGTGCGATGCAGAAAAGGTGAACGGATGGACTCTACATGCCTGGTTCCTACCGTGAAGCATGAAGGAGGAGGTGTGATGGTGTGGGGGTGCTTTGCTGGTGACACTGTTGGGGATTTATTCAAAATTGATGGCATACTGAACCAGCATGGCTACCACAGCATCTTGCAGCAGCATGCTATACCATTCGGTTTGCGTTTAGTTGGACCATGATTTTTTTTTCAACAGGCAATGACCCCAAACACAACTCAAGGCTGTGTAAGGACTATTTGACCAAGAAGGAGAGTGATTGGGTGCTACGCCAGATGACCAGGCCTCCACAGTCACCAGACCTGAACCCAATCGAGATGGTTTGAGGAGAGCTGGACCGCAAAGTGAAGGCAAAAGGGCCAACAAGTGATAAGCATCTCTCGGAACTCCTTCAAGATTGTTGGAAGACCATTTCCGGTGGCTACCCACCTACACACACACACACACACACACACACACACACACTTACGGTATATTATCTACAAATATCTAAAATGTGCATAATATGACATTGTTTATATCACATTATTTTAATATTTTCTGGTAATTAATAATTTTTAACTTGAATTTAATAGCTCTACACACATGGAGTTTATTTGCATTGGCTGGTAGAGTTGAGCAAGTCTCCCCAAAATTGGATTGAGTAAGTAAGGAAGCAAAGAGTGGGAATATTTGTGTCGCCCAAGGAAAAAGTTAAAGGTAGAAGTTAAGAAAATAGTCGTTTAGGCTACATTCACACCTCAGTGTGACACGTCCTAGTGCTGTCCATTTTTTTCTCAGACAGCATAATGATCCATAGAATTTCATTGATCCATACATCTATCAGTTTTAAAAACAGATCCATTTCTCTGGTCTGGGAGACTCAGAGCATGTCCTACTCTATAAAGTTTTGGAGATCAGACTTGGCCATTAAAGTCTTCCCTTTTTTTTAAAAACGAATCTATTGTTAAGTTTCAAATGATAAAAAAAGCTTAGACAGCCTTTCCACTTCAGTTATAAAAATGAGTGAGGAAAAAATGTAGATAGCTAGGCTGATACTTGAAAAAAAATGGTTATTTTATCCGAGATAGTAACACTCAAAGGAATATATGAATATAGCCTAAGGCTATGTGCCCACGTTCAGGATTGTTCGCAGAATTTTCCTGATCAAACCGGACTCCTTTCGGAGGAAATCTGCTCGTGTTTTTTTTGCATTTTTTGCTAATTTTTCTCTTGTTTTTCTCCAGAGCTTTTAGCGTTTTTGCAGCTGAAAACCACCAAAAAACGCTAAAAGTCCTGAAAGTGGGCACATAGCCTTATACTCACCTTGCTAAAGCCCTCCCTATTCATGTTCTGCCTTTGCTTCCCACCTGGTGCTCCAAATGACTTTTCTTTTGATCTTCTCCCTCAGAGTCTTCCAGGCTGCAGACTAGGTCCCACAGAGTTAAGAGTGGTGCAATACTTGTCAATGATTTACTACACACATCATTAACATAAAGGATTAAGTGTCCCATTCAACATCACTGTGTGGAGCCCAATCTACAGCATTGCTTACCAGAAGACTATCATGGAGAAGAAGACCAAAGCAGATCCAAGTGGAAGACCAGGCAGAGAGCGACAGTGACAGATGGGTATGAGCAAAGCCAAGGAGTAGTGAATATAAGAATGTATTATTTTTTACCCCTTCTAAGCTCTCAGAATCCAATAAAATTGCTGGCAACTGGTCTCCAGTTTACTGGAGTTATGCAAATTGATTCCTCACAAATGCAGCTTCATCTACAATCATTAGTATCTGAATTTGGGGGGGGGGGGGATTTCAGAGCAAATTTGATTCAATTAGAATTGATTCACACAATTTGGGAGTGTATTTGCTACACTAATGAGAATGAGCTGCAATAACAAATAGAGCATTTGGACAGTAATGGTGAGATTTCAGAAAAAAAGCAAATCCTTCTTTTAATCCTAGATGCCCCTTTAAATATAAATATGGACTTTATTTTAGAAGACATTTTTATGTGTTTCAAAAGACGAAATGAAAATAACCATTTTACTATACATTATGCTGATTTAGCAAGACACTGTGGAACATGGTGCCAACTGCGTCTATGTACTGATTGACGATTCCACAAGTACGCTGACTCCAGTATTAAAAAAGTATCTGGCCACAAATTTACAATGGACATCAGAGTAATCTGCCATAAGGCAAAAGTAGTAAGTATGAATATATAACCTAAGTAGCCAACAGACAAAGATATCTGCTCTATACAGAACATGACAGGTCATCTTCTAAACTAATCTGACCAATAAGAGTTTACGTAAGGATTTAGACAAAATAAACCAAAACAAACTTTTTCTAAACTTTTTTACTTTTTCTATTCTAAACATCTGAAAGTGTTTAAATGAAAAAAAAAAAAAAATACACCCGTAAAGATTAAATTACCCGGTGAATGCTTTGCAACCACAGCGATGACATGATATGCAAGACTTGCTCTTTCCTGTAACCACAATAACTAAATGTTACTGAGTAATCTCTTTTTGCAAGTCAAACAGGGTTAACTGAACCAACCTTTTAAGGGGTAAGTGGCATTTTGACAGGTGACTCAGGAGAGTAACATGGTGGGAAATACACATTCACTATGGCCTTTCAACATCTAGCAAGAGTGGTAAGATCGTTCCTTTTTGTATGCTTAGTCATGGATCCGGTTGACTTAAATGAGTAAACATAAGTCAGGTGACATTAGGAAAGTGGGATTTTTTTTTTTTGCTGTAACTAAGGGTCCTTGTGCATGTAAAGAAAAATTTAGAAAAAAAATGGCAATTGATACAGAAAAATGTTAACATTTTTAGGTAAAGATTTGAAATCTTGTTGATCATTAAGACTCTGCACATGTTTGCAGTGATCATTTATTGCTAACTCTTTTTCATTGTATTATTATTATTATTTATTGTTATAGCGCCATTTATTCCATGGCGCTTTACATGTGAGGAGGGGTATACATAATTAAAACAAGTACAATAATCTTAAACAATACAAGTCATAACTGGTACAGGAGGAGAGAGGACCCTGCCCACGAGGGCTCACAATCTACAAGGGATGGGTGAGGATTGTATTGTATTTTATTGGATAACTTGCCCATGTAAAATATCTTTAAGTCTAATCTACCCATAGCATTTAATGCAAAAATGTTGCCCCCAAAATTAACTCATTAGCAATTTTTTTAAAAGGAATATGTCACTATCCTCACATCCTCAGTTCTATTGAAAAATTCTGTCTGCTGTATGTAATAATAATAATAATCTTTATTTATACAGCGCTAACATATTCCGCACCAAATAAATATAAGAATAATAAAGTGTGTTTGCAGCCCGGGGTCCACCGTGCAGAGATGTTACCTGTTGCTCGTTAGTGGCGGATACAAAGTGGCGGTATCGCACTAGACACACGTGGGTTAACCATCACCTGGTGTATACTTGTGACTGGCTCTGTTACTTCACAGAGCCGCAGTACCTCAGAGCACAGATCCCGTTTCCCTGTTAGCTGACACAGGGCACAGCTGAGTCAGTGCTAGTGTTCGGTCACAAGACTCAGCCCCCAGGACGTGGGGCAAGAGTCTCTCTAGACCCACTAAGCACACTGCACTACTCCTGACTAATTAAATTTAGCACACAGAGTGCGCACAGTGTCGCACTGGTGAATGCCACTAACCACCCTGACTAGGAAATTAAGCGCACTGATTACGCACAGCATAGCACTGGCGAAAGCCACTAGTAGACGCTGGTTATCGTGCTCAGTGCTGGCAATGCACTACATTGCAATGTATTTGCTCCAATCACCCAGACTCAGACACAACATGAGAGAAGGGAAATATTTAGGAGCTTGCACCAGTAACATACATGCATCCATCCGTGTGGCCGTGAGATCCTTTTATAGCTGCAGCCTTCTGGGACCATGCTGATGGCCCAATCCAAGCTGCCTGAGAACCTGAGCATTTGACCTCCGACCACCAATGAGTGGTCAACTCACGGGCATGCTCAGATGGAGAAAAGCAGGACTTAGTCCCAGGAGCATCTGCTCGCCTCTGACTAATGCTGGTTGCTATAGCTGGAACTGAGATTGCAGTAGCAACCAGATGCACAGCATTAGCCTTAGCAAGATGCTGGGACCGATGTCCCTGCTGAGCAGGATCCTCTGCAGCTAAAGAAGAATGGAAGACCACAGAGGACATGGCTCGAGATTCCCCCTGTGCCACGGCGGGATCTCGATGCCTAACAGCATGGCTTTACAGTTTTGCACACATTATCATCGCTGTCCCTTCATACATGTCTTGAAAAAAATGTTAAAAGGTCCTAAGGTCCTAGCTAATATACTGGAATTGGAGTATTGATCACATGCAATATTATCAGGAGACCTACTAATGTACTAATGATTAAAATAACTTCCAGTTCTCATTCGCCCTCCTTCTACGTTTTTCAGCTTATGGTACTGTAGACTTTTTTTTTCACTTGAGAACTTATTTTTGCTGTTACAAGTCATCATCGATTGTTTCATTTGTAGGTTGAATGGATCAGTTTGAGTGAGAAGACTTGAGTTACTTAAACACACATTTGATAGCTTCTAAAAACAGTCCAATCCATCTAAAATTGTTTGTTCCTTAGAATCCAGAAGTGTGAAGAACAGCATGCCTCTGTCTTTCAGATTACCCCTTCAAGTGTGAATCTCAGCTTGCAAAACTTTTTCATTAACCCCTTTTTCCTGACAGGACAAAATTGAACACATTACTAAGTTTTCCTGCAATGAAGAGTTTGAAACTTTGTTTTTGTTTTTATTCCTTTACTTCCCCCAAAATTGCAGCAGCCCCCCAAAAAAATCTGTAACCAAAGTGTCCTACAAACAAACCAAGCGTATCAAGCGGAGCTGCAATACTCGCAGCCTAATGAACAATGCACAAAAACAAAAGCATCAGCAAGGCGTCCATTATCTGATCTGCCTTGAAACACAAAAAATGCCCTTTCTGGTGCAGAGGAAGTGCCAGTAAGCCTGCAGGTGTGAGCCAGTTAAAAGAAAAGGCTTGGTTAAATAGATTCTTTGACTGTCAGGGATTAGAGTCATGGTACCAGTAGTAACACACATCTTTTCCTTTAACTTACGAAATTTTCTCACGAGTCTGCAAGAGTTCACCCCATAAGGAGCTTTCTGAGGCCATTGAAAAGTCTTAAGTTTTAATTAAGTTGAAGTTGTCAGA
This sequence comes from Ranitomeya imitator, assembly GCF_032444005.1. Classification (NCBI taxonomy): domain Eukaryota; kingdom Metazoa; phylum Chordata; class Amphibia; order Anura; family Dendrobatidae; genus Ranitomeya; species Ranitomeya imitator. The sequence goes on along the minus strand of NC_091287.1, from coordinate 465,164,911 downwards.
AGAAAGCTTTTTTGGCACAGAGTCAGGGTCATTAATTATTGCTATCTTTGTTTCTTTCTGAAGAAAGAACTCCACTGACTTGTTGGGTTACTAATACAGCTAGCATTTTTATCCTGCAGGCCTCTTATCAATTGAGTCTCATTTACAGATCTACCAATTACTTTCATCTTTTCTAAATTCAAGGCTGGTAATTTATCATGATTCTTAATGTTTAGCATGACAGTATCCAGTATGATCAGTTTGCAGATGTCTTGCTAATAAAATAAAAATGTTAATATTTCATGTAATTTCTTACGTGTTATCTATTACTCGTTCAGCCTGATCGCTTTACGTTACAAATTCTCCGAAATGCTTATTTTAATTACTAGAAGAATGTATGTCTCGACCTCATGTTTATCGATCTACAGGAGATACTGAAAACTAAATGCACGGCCAAACATTTACAGATCCTACACTCTTATGTGTTTGCATACTACAGTGTTAACTTATAACGCAATGTTTTTAATAAAAACATTTGCAAAATAACATTTGTTCTTGTCTTGACTTGGGAATTGTGATTTATGTGGCACATTTTACCATTAGGAGTCTCTCAGCAAGTGGCTCCATACACGTTTCAAACGTACTTGGCATAGCATAAATTATTATGACACTCACTGGGGTTTCATTTCTAGACTCAAATGATTTGGCCAAAATTCATGTTGGTTAAAAAAAAAAAATAAGGAAAAATTCCTTATTAGAATTTTGAAAAAGCTAAAAAAATGTATTCCGGAGAAATATGATGTGGAAAGAGGCAGGAAGGTGAGGTTATATGAGATCCATGCTAAATAATATGGATAATACAACACATCTCGTTTCACAAGATATAATTGTGCAAAGCTTTAGAAGTTAAGCAATTCACATTTCTTCCTACTAGTGGGATAGTAGTCACAAGGAACAAGAAAACCAAGCAACCATAAAGTCCCATAAAATAGTAAATTTTATTAAACAACATTAAAACCACCAGATAAGATACAGTGATGCAACATAGGGGAATAGACATGCATTCCTAATGGCCATAAATAACGGGCCAGGACACCAACCCAGAACCTGCTATACCGCGTATACCGGGTAACCTGCGTACACCGGGTATGTACCTATGCCGATTGATTTACATCTATTTTTCCCATGCTAAGGCACTGTTCAAATATTTGTTCTTGCAGCTATGGGCATCTTATAATAAGGCGTACTATTATACTATAGCAGGTTCTCGGTTGGTGTCCTGGCCCGTTATTTATTGCCATTAGGAATGCATGTCTATTCCCCTCTGTTGCATCACTGTATCTTATCTGATGGTTTTAATGTTGTTTAATAAAATGTACTATTTTATGAGACTTTATGGCTGCTTGGTTTTCTTGTTCCTTGTGATTATTATTGTTGGCAGCTGGCCCCTATATGTCCTTGATGCATATTTGCTACTTATTAGCTTGATTGTGATACATCCTCAATTTATGTATATTCATTTAATATGCTTGCTTCAATACTATTATGGGATAGTAGTCAGTAAGGGCCCATTTACACAGGCCAATAAATTGCCCAGAAAGAGTGCTATGCTTGATATAGGCAGATGATTGGCGGAGGGTGAGCATGTATGAATGACCGTTTATTCTCCCTGGAATCACACACGTTTTATTTTTAAGCACTCCCCCTGTTTACATAAGTGAACATCGTTTTCATCAACAATAATTTTGAAGTCAAGTAAGGGATGGGTTCAAATAGCAAATTGAAAATTAGCATTTTGCCAGTTGATCGCCAAGTGGTGATCATGAACTTTTATTCAGAGATTGACTCAAGGCCTTTAATCCCTTTCCCACATGAGATGTATCCTTACATCCCCGTGACCTGGTATTTATTGACCTGTGAAGTATGGATACAGCACAGTGACTTTGCATGCACAGAGGCTGTCCGCATGCCATCGCCGTGGATGTCAGCTGATTATGACAGTTGACACCCAGCACTCAGTGCCAGGAGTGGTCCTGTACCCTTCCTGGCACTTTAACCCCCTAAATGCTGCAATTGAACTCGATTGCAGCATTTCAGGAGCAGGCAGAGGGAAGAAAGCTCCTCTGCTCTTGGATTGAAGACCCCATAACCAACACGGGGTCCCAATCATTGCTATGCTGAACCGAAGTCACCATGATGACATTCAGGTCAGCAGAGATCGCAAACTTGCTTGATCGTGCTTAGAGCGTGATCAGCAAGTTTGACTATCAGTGCAGCGCTGACAGTTTGCATAGCACATGGATGCTCCTGCATCACTGAGCCCACCTAACCTACGGGTGCATGTCTCCAGAAGCATGAGCTGAGCATAACATACTGATCACTATAAGGTATTAGTTACTACAACACACTAGTCACTACAGCGTACTTGTCACTACAATGGCAATTTTCACTCTGCAACATTCATTGCGGCTTGATTCTAGAAAACACCAATGTAGTCAAAATCGTCACTACACCTGGAGATAAATTTCCAAAGGAGTATAATTTCCAAAATGGGGTCATTTGAGGGAGAGATTCTGCTCTTCTAGCACTTAGGAACTCTGTATTGAAGTCTGCAAATTATTCTGGGAAAATCTGTGCTCCAGAAGGGAAATAGCATTCCGTCCATCCCGAGTCTCTCCATATGGCTATACAGTACTATACAGCCATATATGAGGTAGTGCCACTTTCAGAAGAAATTGTGGGTCAAATTATGGTGCCATTTTTACCCACTTCTTGTGTGAAAATGTAAAATCTGGGGCTAAAATAAAATTTTGGTGGTAAAAATTTTATTTTTTTTCTTCAATACCCAATGATATAACATTCTGCAAAACACCCATGGTCTCAATATGATCACTGCACCCCTAGATGAATTCTTTCAGAGGTGTAGTTTGTAGAATGGGGTCACTTATTGGGGACTCTGTTCTGGCAACTCTGGAGCTTTCCCAGTGGTTCATGGCACTCGCAAACCATAACAGTAAAATCTACACTATAATAAGGTGCTCTTTCCCTTCTGAGCTTTGCACTGTGCCTGAAAAATATTTCCCAATTACATGTAGGGTATTAGCGCTCATGAAAAAATGGACATCAGTTTTTTTGTAAAAATGTTCCTATTAGCCCTTAGAAAGATTAAAAAATTGGGAATAAAACACCATTTCATTGGTAAAAATGAAATTTATTCTTTCTTCACCACTCAATGGTATAAAATACTGTGAGGAACATGTGGTGTCAATATGATCATTGCACACCTAGATGAATTCATTGGGGAATGTAGTTTGAAAAATGAGTTCACATATGTGGGGTTTCTGTTATGGTAACTCGGTGGCTCTGCCAATGTGACATAGCACCCTCAAACCATTTCAGCAAAATCTGAACTCCAATATGGTACTTCATCCCTTCTGAACTTTGCACTGTGCCTCAAACGTAGTATTCCCCAACATATGGGGTATCAGCATACTCAAGAGCAATAGCACAAGAAAATGTATGGTGCCGTTTCTCCTGTTACCTTTATGAAAATGAAAAATTTCAGGCTAAAAACGTTTTTGAGTGGAAAAATGTGATTTTTTTATTTTCATGGCTCAGCGTTATAAAATTTTGTGAAGCACCTAGGGTTTAACGTGCTCACCGTACATCTTGATAAGTTGCCTGAGGGGTCTAATTTCCAAAATGGTGTCACTTCTGGGGTATTTCTTACTGTTTAGGCACATCAGGGGCTCTCAAATGCAACATGGCATCTGGTAATTGTTCCAGCAAATTTTGCATTCAAATGGTCAAGTGGCGCTCGTTCCCTTCAGAGCGTTGCTGTGTGCTCAAACAGTGTTTTTATCCCATATATAGGGTATCAAAGAAATTTTACTATTATCATGAAGTACAATATGTTACAAAAGAACATCCTTAGAATCAGTGGGATCCATTGAAGCATTTCAGATTTATTACCTCACTAGATGGTGGCCCGATTCTAATGCATCGGGTATTATAGAATATGTATGTATGTATGTATGTATGTACGTATGTATATAGCAGCTACATAGTATATAGTTACATAGTTACATAGTTATTAAGGTTGAAGGAAGACTATAAGTCCATCTCGTTCAACCCATAGTCTAACATGTTGATCCAGAGGAAGGCAAAAAAAACCCATGTGGCAAAGAGTAAGCTCCACCTTGGGGAAAAAAATTCCTTCCCGACTCCACATACGGCAATCAGACTAGTTCCCTGGATCAACGCCCTATCAAGGAATCTAGTGTATATACCCTGCAACATTATACTTTATACCCTGTAACATTATACTTTATGAGTATAATAGGAGTACTACGTGGCCTGTGCTATATACTATGTGGCTGCTATATACTTACATACATATTGTAGAATACCCGATGTGTTAATACAGACCACGCAGTAAATAACACAGCCCACGTAATATATAGCACAGCCCACATAGTATCTAACACTGCCCATAGAAGTAAATAGCCCCATACAGCATCATATGATACACGACTACTCTGCACAGCTGGGGCTACCATACACATAGATCACTACGCCCGGGCCCGGCCACTCACTGTGTAATTAAAATTAAAAATTGTGATATACTCATCCGCCGGGGTCCAGCAAAGCTGTGCCAATGCGCGCGCGGCTGCCGCCATCATTCGTTGCCAGGATGCATTGCGAAATTACCCAGATGACTTAGCAGTCTTGCGAGTCCGCTAAGTCTTCTGGATAATTTTCGCAATGCATCTCTGGGAACGGAAGCTGGCGGCAGGCACGAGCGCATCGTCAGACAACGAAAGGTGAGAATAGCAAATTTGTTGTTTTTTTTATTATTTTTAACATTAGATTTTTTTACTATTGATGCTGCGTAGGCAGCATCAATAGTAAAAAGTTGGGGACACACAGGGTTAATAGCAGCGTTAACGGAGTGCGTTACCCGCGGCATAACGCGGTCCATTAACACTGGCATTAACCCTGTGTGAGCGGTGACTGGACGGAAGTATGGAGCGGGTGCCGGGCACTGACTGGACGGAAGTAGGGAGGGACTAATTCTTGGCCTGACTGTGCCGGTCGCTGATTGTTTGCAGCAGCCAGGACAGGCAGCTGGCGAGACCAATCAGTGACGTGGGATTTCCGTTACAGACAGACAGACGGAAGTACCCCTTACACAATTATATATATGGATAAAGTGACAGTGGTCAGAATTGAAAAAAAATTGGCCTGGTCATTAATGTGCAAACCATCTTGCGGGGTTAATTCTGAATTCCAATGTATAATGTGCACTAAACTGCTCTAATACACTAGTTGAAGCCACCATTGATTAGGAGAGGCATACATTTGGGGAGGTAGTTGCATGGTCTTGAACCAATCATATGCAAACACTCCCGTGGGCAATATGTTAAGACCTACAGTAGCCCCACAGACTTCAGGTCTGATGTTTCTGCACATTTATGCTTTAACCACAGCACATGGAAAATCTTCTAAAATGAGTTTCTGTGATTTAGAGTTGTCTTAGAAGAATTTTTTCATGAACCCAAGAAATCTCTACACAATATTATTTGGAGTTGCCAATAGTTGGGGCCTTGATGAATTGTAGTGAAACACTGCCTCAAAGGGAGTCCGCCATCACAGAACGACAGTTCAAACCAAGTACTGGTGCTCAATGAACCCTTGTGCATTTAAGTGCACCCCCCTTCATGCTAATTTTCCCTCAATCTCTGCCCTTCTCTGGCTCTATGAAGTCATACCATTACACACTGAACGGGAAACCACTGGGTAAATCTGACAGGGAGAAGGACTTGGGGATCCTAGTTAATGATAAACTTACCTGGAGCAGCCAGTGCCAGGCAGCAGCTGCCAAGGCAAACAGGATCATGGGGTGCATTAAAAGAGGTCTGGATACACATGATGAGAGCATTATACTGCCTCTGTACAAATCCCTAGTTAGACCGCACATGGAGTACTGTGTCCAGTTTTGGGCACCGGTGCTCAGGAAGGATATAATGGAACTAGAGAGAGTACAAAGGAGGGCAACAAAATTAATAAAGGGGATGGGAGAACTACAATACCCAGATAGATTAGCGAAATTAGGATTATTTAGTCTAGAAAAAAGACGACTGAGGGGCGATCTAATAACCATGTATAAGTATATAAGGGGACAATACAAATATCTCGCTGAGGATCTGTTTATACCAAGGAAGGTGACGGGCACAAGGGGGCATTCTTTGCGTCTGGAGGAGAGAAGGTTTTTCCACCAACATAGAAGAGGATTCTTTACTGTTAGGGCAGTGAGAATCTGGAATTGCTTGCCTGAGGAGGTGGTGATGGCGAACTCAGTCGAGGGGTTCAAGAGAGGCCTGGATGTCTTCCTGGAGCAGAACAATATTGTATCATACAATTATTAGGTTCTGTAGAAGGACGTAGATCTGGGGATTTATTATGATGGAATATAGGCTGAACTGGATGGACAAATGTCTTTTTTCGGCCTTACTAACTATGTTACTATGTTACTATGTATACCTGTTAATCAAAGGTGAGGGGGTGAAGATTGATGGCAAAGAAGCAGGTAGGAAGGTGCACTAAAATGTTTGGCCATGCCAAAGTGCACTGAGCGCCTGTACTTGATTTGAACAGTCATACTACGCTGACAGAGTCCTTTTAACCCACACATTAAGTTCTGTAGTACACTTAGTAGGTATGATGTTTCTAAGCATTGGTTTAACCACAAGAGAGAGGCAAGTTTTGTTTATCCCATATCTTTTAACATGGGTTTCTGTTAATTTGAATTGTTTTAGGGGAATTTATTCATGAAACCAAGCAATTGCTCTGCTTAGTCTAAACTTTAAAGCCTTTTAACATTGTTGTATAGCATATTTCTTGGCAAGGAAAATATAGAGATGGAAGCATTGTGAAATTTTTGAAATTTGTTATCTAGTAATCCATATTTTTTATGCATTGCGGCTTTGACATGTTATATAAAAGCAAACACTTAGACAATTTTTCAAACTCGCACTTTGCAAAATTGACCCAGTCATGTGGAAAAAGATTGGCTTGGTCCTGTATGTGCTAAAACTCCTTATAAGTCCAGAAGTGATTGATGAATTAAAAGAAAAAAATAGGGTGAGTTTTTTAAGTTTCCAGGTGGCTGCAGTCTGATCTGCTGGGATAATGGAGTGCTTGCATCTATGATAGTTAATTGTACTGGATTACTGTTTGGCATCCAACCAAGCAACTGGCCTGGGGACAGATCATTTTATTTCACAGTCATCAGCAGCCCCTCACCAACATGCCAGCATGGGGAGACCACTTAATGTTTGAGAATATATGATGATCGGAGTTTGTGTTTATACAGTTGAGCCGCACAGGTGACTGATAATTGATACAGACAAAAAAAGAATATTAATCCCAAAGCAGTACATAACAAAAATAAGATTACAAACATAAGACTGCGAGTAATTACTTTAGCAATCCTATGAAGGTTAATTGTAATTTGTAGATTACCTTCATTATTTGGTTATCTTATTGTGGATTACTGTGATTTACTGAATATACGTTTGGAAATTTCCATTCTAAAATTACATTGCTGTAATTAAATGTACGTATAGATAGCTTCTCTACCATTCTCTGACCCCTAATTCACCCAACCATCTTACCAAATATGTAGGAAAAGAAAGATGCTTTGTACTAAGAGGACTTGTACTCCTATTTTATGAATCGTGCATGCCAACTTTTGGAATTGTTGAACCAGAAATTTTATAGTATGGTGTGCAAAGTGGTGCCAACATTTTTTGCATAACATGCTCTCATTTTAGAGACCTTAGGTCTTTTAGGTCCCCTTTTCAAGTCCCTTTAATAGGCATGTGAAAGTCAGAGCTCCTTCTGAAGAGGAACAGCTGAAGTAAGAAAGAGGAACCCTTCAGAAGTGCTTCTTAGCTTATTTAGCGTTTTGCAACACTCTTTGGGCAATCTAAAAGTACTCACCTTTTTCAGGTAGTCTCCTGTATGTTCTGAATTAGTTGGCACGTTAATACTTCAGCATAGTCACCAAATATGACATGTGCTTCAAGTATTATTAAAAAAATGATGTAAAAGATGTATGTGCACATGCTAAAAGTGCACAAATAGCAGTTCTACACATTGTCAAACATAAAGCTAAACTACTCAGTCTAAATCTATTGCAAAGGGAAACATGGTGGAATGAGATTGCACTGTTGACCTCATGTTATAGGTTTTTCGGGTTTTATTCTGACCAACAGTATCATTTCTAAGGAGTTTGCCTGTTTTCATTTGTTGTGTGGGTTTTCTCTGGGCACTCTGGTTTCCTCCCACACTCTACATCCATACATATACTGTTAATATTATGAAAGGTGTAACTGTGCCATGGTGACTACATAGGTTATACTTAGTCATCAGAAAACATTTTACCCTCACGTCATACTTAACTGGAGAACAAGTCTAAACAAATTACAACATTATAATGTCCAGTAAGTCTTTCTTCATAACATTTCCTACCCTGAGAGAACACAGTCACTAGTTCCGCTGGATGAGCATTATTTCATAATCCTAAGACTCTCAAAGCTTCAAGGAAAAAAACGTATGATTTGAAGGATGAACCAAAAAAAATGGAGCATCTGAGACTTCCAGAATTGCACTAATTGTTAGTAACACCAAATGGTTTAACTGAGTAATGATACAATTCAATGTTCTGCATTTTTATTCCTGAATAATGTGTATATCTTAGGACTGTTTTAGGATGAAATATGTATGCTAGCCTCTGAACTTGACGCACAGCTCTGGAATCTGACTTATTGCTCAGGTCACACCGAGTTGACATATAGGATGAATGTAAATGTGCTCAAGTAGGTTATATGTCAGTGAAGTCTTCTAATACTGGAAATCCTCATAGGGAAAAGTATTTTTGTGCTGTTTTTGGCAAAGTGATCCCAATGAGGAGGACTTGCTAGTCAGAAGGTGTAATTACTAGTTTCACCTAAGCCAGACCCCTTGATGAAGCATTCCTTGCGAAACTCACATCAGGAGTGGTGGGTCCCTTGCTCTCTCCCCCACAGGTATACCTTCTCATCCTTTTACTACTCATCTTATTTAGTTGGCATATTAGTTCTTTGCTGTTTGGTTTGAGTTTCAATATGGTTTTATTTTTTTTTCTTTCCCATTGTGGCATTATTTTTTCAATATTACCAATTAGTTTATCATCCAGCTTGATGTTACTATATTTTATATATTTTATGTATGATATATTTATCTGGACTGTGGGGGTTATATACTATGATGTTTAGGTGTCCAGACCTTCAGCCTCACTGCTTGCTGTCTCCATTTTATATGTTCTTACATAATAATAATAATAATCTTTATTTATATAGCGCCAACATATTCCGCAGCGCTTTACAGTTTAACAGTTTCAAACACAAAAGTCATAAGTAGCAACGTTAACAATACAATAATTAAAGCAAAATAAGACGACCCTGCTCGTGAGAGCTTACAATCTACAATGAGGTGGGGGAGATGCAAAGTACAGGTGTGTATTTACAATGATGTATTTACAATCATGGTCCAGCCATCTTCAGGGGTTGGGGAATAGATGGGGATAGTGAATGAGCTACACACACAAACATAACATAACTTTGATTAGTGAACGTGATAGGCCGCTCTGAACAAATGTGTTTTGAGCGAGCGCCTAAAACTATGCAAATTATGGATACATACTTTGTAATTGTTTGAATAAAGCTTTTCGAATAATTTTTCTGGTCTGTTCTATTGGTGCTCTAAGCCAGACATATTGGTGGATATTGGGCTGCAAGAAGTGTGTCTCTGCAACAGTTTTACATGGGACTCAGTGCCATCATATCACACCTACAAGTGTCTACAATTCAGTACACATTGTCAGGTACTTACATAACAGGACACAGCAAGTGTCAGTACTCACACAGACATGAGAGTGAATACAATTGTGCAACCTTCATCATCATCATGGTAAAGGTACCTTCACACTGAACGATATCGCTAGCGATCCGTGACGTTGCAGCATCCTGAATAGCGATATCGTTCAGTTTCACAGGCAGCAGCGATCAGGATCCTGCTGTGCCATCGTTGGTCGGCGCAGAAAGTCCAGAACTTTATTTCGTCGCTGGATCTCCCGCAGACATCGCTGAATCGGCGTGTGTGATGCCGATTCAGCGATGTCTTCACTGGTAACCAGGGTAAACATCGGGTTACTAAGCGCAGGGCCGCACTTAGTAACCCGATGTTTACCCTGGTTACCAGCGTAAACGTAAAAAAAACAAACACTACATACTTACATTCTGGCGTCTGTCCTCTCTGGCGCTCTGCTTCTCTGCACTGTGTAAGCGCAGCGGCCGGAAAGCACAGCGGTGACGTCACCACTGTGCTCTGCTTTCCGGCCGGCGCTTAGTGCAGAGAAGCAGAGCGCCAGAGAGGACACCGGAATGTAAGTATGTAGTGTTTTTTTTTTTTTTACGTTTATGCTGGTAACCAGGGTAAACATTGGGTTACTAAGCGCGGCCCTGCGCTTAGTAACCCAATGTTTTCCCTGGTTACCAGGGGACTTCGGCATCATTGGTCGCTGGAGAGCTGTCTGTGTGACAGCTCTGCAGCGACCACACAGCGACGCTGCAGCGATAGGGATCGTTGTCTAGATCGCTGCAGCGTCACTTAATGTGACGGTACCTTAAGAGACAGGCTGGTACCTCCATTGTTTAAATTACATCTGGTAGCACTGAGCCACCCAAGATCTCAAGTCCACACCAGATGGCCAAAAATTGCTGAGTGGAAACCCCTGCCTTAAGCTTTTAAAGAGGCAGAATACTTTTTAACCAATGGTATGCAGGTTGGTCAATTTACTATTATAAATAATGACATTGCCTTGGTTCCTGTGATGTCAGTAGCCAATTTCTGAAGGTCCTAAGGTGATCCTAGCCCATGTCTAAAATCTCCCGTCTATTATTATTACCATCTTTTATAACTAATTCTAATACATGCTTTGCCTGTTCAGGATGTATTGTTTTATTACCTTAGTTTTACATCACATTCCTGTTAACTCCTCTCATCTACCTCTAAACTTATTGGCATGAACATAGGACTGCTATGTATCTTCAGGAAAACTTGGGTAGTGAAATACTTTATAACGCATGTTCTGTGGACTTTATAGCTACACAGAGGTTTTCATCTTGGTTCTTGGATTACCAACTTTATGAAAAAGAAAAAAGACTAATTTATTTTTTTTAAGTATTTTAAACACACACTAACATTATCTGGATCTGGGCCAGGCGAAAAAAAAATCCATCAGAACACATGTTACCAGTAACCACTATTGAGTTTAAAGAAAAAAAAATGTAATACTAAACTTTTTGGCACTGGAACTCTTGGCATGGTGTCAGAGATTCATAGCAGAGAGGTATAACTTTCCTCAAACATACATGCAGTCCTATTCATTAATGATTTATTTTACAATTAATAAATAGCTTTCTTATGTCCAGAAGACTGCTGCCAAACTGTAGCTGAGCTGTACTAGATATATATTAGATCTTGAAAAGGATTAATTGTTTGCAGTCCATGATACCTGTTAGGTCGATAAAAATCAATGCCTCCTTTCCCTTGGGTTTTCTGTTCTAAAACATATGTATACTTCTTAAAAGCTGAATTAGAATGGTTTATACCAAGCTATAAGTTATTCTGTTAAAAAATGCCGTGACTTGTAAGTAACATACACAGGAAACCATATGTATAAATATACATACCATGCCTTCCTATCTTAGTTGGCAAGGGAACACGTACCGTAAAAAAGTCTTAATGGGGCCCTTGGAGAGGAGAATGCCTAGCTCAGGTTGACCTGATCAAGTTCCTCCATGCATGTTGTGAACCAGTACAGCTTTTCAACTCTCACCACAGCCTCAAATTGTGACCAAAGCACATGTGAACAAGGAGAGTATTATATGTTCTTTTCTCTATTAGATGACAAAAAATGGGTTACATTCATTACCGCCCATGTTTTACAATGATTTGTGGACTAACTCAACTGGCTAAGGATTCTCTAGAAAGGCACAAAAAAGGTTGCCAACCCCTCTCTTTTTACCACAGAGCCTAGACTGGTCTAAAAATTAAAATACAAAGACACCTCAACTTCGGATCACTCATTGCTCCTCCACTGCAATACTCTGATCTACCATTGGTTTCTTATCTTCCTTTTCTATCACAGAGAGGCATGCTACCACTGTGCCAATCATTGGACAAAGGTTGTGAAATGCTAGTCACTACTGCAGCCACTTTCTGTGTTAAGTATTTCATCTGTATAGCTTCCTGTGGATAGGTGTCTTAATTGAGATCCTGTCCTGCTCTGCACTTATTCACACTGATGTTGTTTTAATCAAAGTAAGGTTTTAATATTAGAGACAGGTTAGAACCATCCCGATGGGAACACCTTGTCATGGTGGGATTTTTTTTTGTATTTTTTTTTAAATCAAAATAGCATTATTGAAGTACCCTATGTTGTTTACATGTACTATTACTTACTGTAGGGTATATGCTCATTTTACATTTTTGTTTTTTCCTGGGTTTTGTCTGTGTAATGGCCACAACGTGAACATGCTCTTACACTTTGCTGTACACTAGCTAATATTGTGTTTCATTATTTTTGGTATTGCTGCAGACACTTATTACCTGTCTTCTCTAGAAGATAAATCAAGGAGAATGGTGAGCAAACAAAAACAAAGCTATAGGGGATTGGTATGCATATAATTTTAGACCATACTGGACCATGTGCTAAAGGATGGAGACAACACTTTGAGGAAATGCTCTATGGCTATTACTCCATCATCAAGTAACCAGCTGGTAAACAAGAGACCCATATACTGCCCTTGGTTATTGGTTTAGGGCCCTTGGTTATTGGTTTTCATCTGATTGAACAATGTAGGAGGCCACAACACATGTTTCTAGTCACATTGTTCCCCAACAGGGGAAAGGAAAAGCTGGAACAGTTGTGCCCCACAAAGAGGAGGTTTAAGGTACCGTCACACTAGACGATATCGCTAGCGATCCGTGATGTTGCAGCGTCCTGGCTAGCGATATTGTCCAGTGTGACAGGCAGCAGCGATCAGGCCCCTGCTGTGCTGTCGCTGGTCGGGGAAGAAAGTCCAGAACTTTGTTTCGTCGCTGGACTCCCCGCAGACATCGCTAAATCGGCGTGTGTGACACCGATTCAGCGATGTCTTCGCTGGTAACCAGGGTAAACATCGGGTAACTAAGGGCAGGGCCGCGCTTAGTAACCCGATGTTTACCCTGGTTACCATCGTTAAAGTAAAAAAAACAACCGCTACATACTTACCTACCGCTGTCTGTCCTCGGCGCTCTGCTTCTCTGCTCTGGCTGTGAGCACAGCGGCCGGAAAGCACAGCGGTGACGTCACCGCTCTGCTTTCCGGCTGCCCGGCGCTCACAGCCAGAGCAGAGAAGCAGAGCGCCGAGGACAGACAGCGGTAGGTAAGTATGTAGCGTTTGTTTTTTTACTTTTAGGATGGTAACCAGGGTAAACATCGGGTTACTAAGCGCGGCCCTGCGTTTAGTTACCCGATGTTTACCCTGGTTACTGGGGACCTCAGGATCGTTGGTCCCTGGAGAGCTGTCTGTGTGACAGCTCTCCAGCGACCAAACAGCGACGCTGCAGCGATCCGGATCGTTGTCGGTATCGCTGCAGCGTCGCTTAGTGTGACGGTACCTTAGGTGTCTTGAACCAACCCCAGTAGAGTGTCACCTTTTTGCTATCTACTATGGAGTCACCTTTCCTGAAGTAAGCAGCTTATCCCAGTACAAGGTTTGTATTGATTGAAAGAAAAAATCTTTAAAGAAAGCTTCGAAAACAAAAAGAATATCAAGCAGAACGTGAAAAAGAACGTGTTAAACTTTCCAATTAATGACTGAACATTATTAGACTATTTACAGTTAAAAGTCTGAAGGCGAAAATATTTTCATACTGGATATATTTAATACAAAGTGAGTTCTTTACAATCTGTGTTCCACAAAAGATTAATTATACATCATTATGTATGTAGAAATGCAGGCTAAATCAAATTTACAATCCCAACCTTTTTTTTCTGTCCAAAGACATTATTTTAATACTAGTTTTGATTGAAACAGCTGGAGGGAACTCTACATTCCGTACCTGCAAGACCAGTTAGATAAATGAGTTAAGACTGCAATTATTCTGTAAAAACTGTTTTGAAAGCAACCTTTTTAATTAAGTCTAAAATATATCACACAGATGTATGTTATGTTTCTCTGTTCCATTGAAAACCTAATGCATCTGGAAAAATTAATTATGGATTTATTTGGTAATATGAGGAAATGCAGCTTCGAGCAACAACAAAAAAATCTTGATTTATTTCCTTCTCTATACTTAACTGTATTTCGACTTTGAGTAAACATTTGCAGTTTGTTAGGATTAGATAACCGTTTGGAATTTCAATTTATTTATTTTTTATCATAATTCTATTTTCCATCACCCAATGGATGACTGATTTACACCTATATTCATTTAAAGGCATTATGATTTCCCTTTATGATCAGCATTAGAGATGAGCGAATTTGATTGGGTCAGGGCTTATTCAGCAAGCTTTAGTGCTTACTGAATATGCTGCAGAGGGAACCCGGATACCTGGATCACTCCAGCTGATCAGCTGTCCGGCTCTGCAGCTGCATGTGTCGCGGCTGTGTGCTAGTCACAACACATGCATGGCGAGCCAGGCAAACAGGCCGCGACACATGTAGCTGTGGAGCCGAACAGCTGATCAACCGGGGCGATCCAGGAAGCCGGGTTCCCTCTGCAGCTTATTTGGTAAGCGCTATAGCTTGTCAAATAAGCCCTGACCCAATCAAATTCACTCATCTCTAATCAACATTTGATTTATTAAAGTAACAGTTTCACTGAAGCAATAAGGCCCACAGCAAACCAGAGACATATGATTTTAATCAGGCCCCCAGACACACAACTGACTATGAAATTAGCAAACTTTTACAGACAAACATGACCAGATACATAAGGGTGGAGCTAAAGCACCCATATACGGTAGACTAATGTTGGCCAAACCCATTGTTATCCATGGTCTAATGTGTATAGGGGCCTCTCGGGTGTCCTCCCAACAGATGATGTTGAGTGACAGAAGAAACCAGCATGTTGGATTTCAGCTTCTGATCATTTTGTTCTCCAGAGATATCTGGTAGAAGCTGCCTTATAGCTGCTCCTATGTATCTGAAAGTTGGGGAGATAGTTGCAGGTCAAAGGAATTGCTGAACCACAGTTCATCTGACAAATATCTAAAGTATATGGGTGGCTTATTAAGGCACTTCTCTCAACACTCTAGTGGCTGATAATCAGCTCAATTTCATGATTATTGGTTGCTTGCATGAAAACATGGGACAAATTAAAGAAATTGCATGAAACCAGAAAAAAGCTGTGCAGCTCACCCATTATTCACTAGGATGAGAGTGAGCTGCAATCTATCTGCTAACCCTAACAAATATGAACATGAAAACTTGCAGCCTAAGGGATTTACCTTATGATCTATATTCAGGAGTGTACTACTCCCAAGCTTCCTGGTTTCCGGCTAGCTAAAAGATTGTTTGCTCTTACTTGTTTGATAGTTTGGATCAGAGTCATTGTGGACTGAACTTGTGCTCTCCAATTCTGAAAGAAAAGGCAGCCTTGCACAGTAGAACTGAAGCTGAATGGGATGGAGAGTGAATAGTGCACTCCAATGTTCCTGGCCAGCTTCAGACCAATGATGACAAGCTCTATATAAAAGAGCTCGTAAGCACTACTTTTCTTGTCTAGGAGATGGGCTGCCACTAATAGAATACAGCGATGGCCAGTAACCTAGTACGTGAGTACTTTAATAAAAGAACACATCAGTGATCTGAAGAAAATAGAGGCTTATAAAAATCTAATATATAAAGCTGAATGTGTGTGTATGTATGTATGTATGTATGTGTGTGTGTATGTATGTATGTATGTATGTATGTGTGTATGTCCGGGATTGGCATCTGCACCGTCGCAGCTACAGCCACAAAAATTTGCACAGTCACACGTCTGGACCCCGAGAGCGTCATAGGCTATGTTGTGAGGTGAAATTTTAACCCCGCGCGTTCCAATTCACCAAACAATTTTGCCCCTATCTACATAATGGGGAAAAAGTGAAAGGAAAAGTGTTGGAGGCAAATTGACAGCTGCCAGATGTGAACAAGGGGGACTTAAAGAGTGAGAGCGATGGCGCCAAAGAGTATTTACCATACAGTTGCTAAGGTGGGGCCCCGACATGGTATACTCACTAAACACGGGGATATGAACACACACACAAAATGCGCCACACACTACCATGTGCTTGAACACATATCACCCTCAGCACACATTTCACCACACATACACCAACCTCATCACATAAAAGTCGAAACACAAAAGTCACCGCTCAAAACACGCCACGCGCAAAATTCGCCACATGCAAAACTAGGCTCACGCAAAACTAGCCACACGTGCAAAATTCACCTCATGGAAAACTCGCCACATGCAAAACTTGCACACGTGGAAAAATTGCCACATGCACAAAAGTTGCAACACATGCAAAAGTTGCCTCACACAAAACTTGCACATACTCAAAATGCGACGCAAATAAAAGTCGCCACGCGCAAAACTTGCTGCACACAACTTGCTACACTAACCTGTCACATGCAACTCGACACACAAAAAGTTGCTACACACATGTCGCCACACAAAACTCATCTCACAAAAGTCGCTACATGCATGTCGCCACATGCAACTCAACACGCAAAACTTGACACATGAAACTCGAACTAAAACACACACAAGTCTGGTATTATCCTTCAAAAATAAAAATCTGATTAATAAGCAGACAAACTACAAGAGCAACAAATGTACCATATAGGAAATACGGCAGCTGTCAGTCAGATGACCTGTCTATTATGTGTATGTGTGAGCTAATATATACTGCCAGGGGGGTGGGCTTCCTGTTGGCTGGGGATTTATCAGGCTGCCAATTTAGCTTACAAATACTGAGGTAAAAATACTGAGCAAATAACGTGTGAACGCGGTCTAATACAGGAGGAGATGACATACACATATATACAGGAGGAGATGACATACAGGTATATACTATATACAGGGGGAGATGACATACAGGTATATACTATATAAAAGAGGAGATGACACATAGGTATATAGAGGAGGAGATGACATACAGCAGGTATATACTATATACAGGGAAGATGGCATACAGGTATATACTATATACAGGAGATGACATACAGGTACATACTATATACAGAAGAGAAGACACACTGGTATATACTATATACAGGAGGAGATGACACATAGGTATATACAATATACAGGAGGAGATGACATACAGCAGGTATATACTATTTACAGGGGAGATAACATACAGGTATTTACATATACAGGGGTGACGACATACAGGTATATACTATATACAGGAGATGACATACAGGTGTATACTATATATAAAGGGAGATGACAAACATGTATTTACTGAGGGGAAAATAAGAGGTGTGAGGTTGAAATGAGAGGTGTGAGGTGAAAATAAAAAGGTGTGAGTGCAAAATGAGAGGAGTGAGGGAAAATAGTGGAGTGATCGGAAAATGACAGCTGTGAGGTTGAAATGACAAGTGTTAGGGGGAATGAGAGGAGTGAGGGGGGAAATAAGAGGAGTAGGGGGAAAATGAGAGATGTGAGGGGGAAAATGAAAATGAGAGGGGAAAAATGAGAGGCGCGATGGGAAAAGAAGAGAAGTGAGGTGCTATAACTAACCACCGATATTTAATATGCCCAGGCAACGCCTGGCTCTTCAGCTAGTAGTAAATAAATTGCAAAGTTGCCTAATTTCTCACTATACAATCCTTGACCTATAATTCAACATTAGAATATCCCTTAAAGTGATGTTTTCAGTTTTTTGTAGGCTGACACAATGTTAGCTGCTACCAATATACCCACTGAATGTATAAATAAGAGATCTAGAAATGTATGGCAACCTTAGAAATGGTTAAGAGGTTAACACATTATTATGGCCTCCTAAAAAGGTAGGGCTCTCAGGGACCAAATTTTTATATGTGATATATTAGAATATCAGCAATTTTAGCTACATATAAGAACTTGAAAACCCCTTCTTGTTCACCAATTACTTATGTTTAGTTTAAAAATGACTCAGCTAATTTATTGAGGAGGTGTTTTACAGGATGGACCAAGGGTGAAGTTATCTAAATCCTAAGCAAATATATACAATCCATGTAAACAAAATCTATGACTTGTATTGATATCTGGCTTTGTAATTGGTGTACAATGTTTTTATGACTGTAACACTACCCAAAAGCCTAAAATGCAGCAACATAATATAACCAGTTTAGTCATGTACATAAGTAGCCTATATAGTAATGTTTTTACTGAAAGAAATCCTAATCAAATGCATGTTCCAATTTAAAACAAAATTAAAGAGATCATACCAAAAAATCCACTTGCTAAAATCCCAGGAATATTTTGCCTGAGGGGTAAAAGAATACGTTACATTATTAAGAGGCACTGAAAATTAATCTGAGTTATCTGATCGTGGCTAAGTCTATTTCTTAACATCTGATTATTGAATCTGATAATGTAACCCACACTAAAGTTTATCTTTTGTTGGTCAAAATTTATCAGAAGTATGAAAAAGTTTAAAAAACAGTAGTAAAGAAAAAAAAAAGTGGAATGACGTAAAAGTACATTACAAGTCTACCACAGACTCACATACCGTAGCTTGGCTTTTTCTTGCCCAGTGTATATTTAAATTTACTACTCAAGTACTTATTGGTGCCCATCCAACAATCGCCGTAAATGCTACAACAGACCCAACCTCCCGAACTTATCTACACATTATATAAAAGTGGTATATTATTATTAGATTATATGTAAACATATACAAACTGATTTTCCATTTTCACTGCCGTGAGATCCAAGTGATTAAGATTTTAGTGTTATCTCACTTCAGAATTTATAATAAATAAGGCAAAGATGAGCTTTCAGCATCTTAAAGCTAAATTATACAGATTAAAATATGTAAACATAAAATGGACGCGTTCCATTTGCATATTATATTTCGCTCTTAAAGTTGATGTTGAAGATTAAGGGTCAACGTTAAATCCTCACTATCCTAATCCCTAACATTACAAAGACGACCATGAGTGCACGTCTGCTCTACTAAATTACCTAGAAAGAAAGCAAATTCCGGATGAAAAGGGAAGCATATTTATATTATAGTGATTTAAAATCTGTCGCCTAAACACATCCCCCCCCCCTCTATCCCTTGACCTAAATTGCACACTAAAAGCTTGCGTGTCTGAAAATGGGCAGCTAACAATTTGAGACAATCCAGAGATTCTTTGCGTATGCAGAAACAATGCCAACAGATTCTCTGGCTACAGTAAACACTGTCTAGTTCATATTTTGCAGATCCAAGTCATGGTCCATAAAATATAGCTTCTCCTTTTTGTTCTTCCTAATTGTTTAGTGAGTAATCTTTCAGCTTTTGGAGGAAATGAAAGCTTCCTAATGTTTCTCATAATAAGAACAACCTCAAACTTCTATACATATATCTCTATGAATGAAATACTTATTGGCTTAAAGGGAACCTTACAGCTGATACGGGCAGCATGCATCCGGCAGCGGCTCTAGGATTTCAGCCACTGTGAAACGTTGCAGTGTTTCAGAAGAAAACAGTTTTCATAGTTTAAAAGCTGTCAGGGACCGCGCAGCATGGGAGACTAGTTGGAAAGGCTGGTCCCTAGCAGTATTTCCCCTCCCACCCACCTTGAGTGACAGGTCCATCCCTGCATGCATATATAGGAAGAGACCTGCAAGTGCATACATGGCTGAAATCCTACAGCGTCTTATGCATGCTGTCCATAATAATAATAATAATAATATTTATTTATATAGCACCATTAATTCCATGGTGCTGTACATGAGAAAAGGGGTTACGTACAGGGTTGTAGATAACGTTTACAGTAAACAAATTTACAATGACAGACTGGTGCAGAGGGGAGAGGACCCTGGCCTTGCGGACTTACCAGCTGTCAGATGCCCTTTAAGCTAGTATTGCATTCATATATACTTGGGCATGTTTCAGCTGTCAGGTTCTCTTAAACAGGTAAATTTCACAGTATAACCACAGAATCTTGGTATCTTTTACTTTACAGTCATCGGGCAGAAATTATCATCATTAGCTATAATAATATTTTTAGTATTTAAAAGCATTTTTTCAACACGTAAAATCATCTGCTGTAATAAACCTTACTTGATAACAGTTACAATTGATAGAAAATTTCTGCTGCCTGAACCACAAACAGCATGAGTCAAAGTCCGTTTTGGCGCTTCAGGGAGAACATGCTTTGAAAAGCTGGTGCAGGACTATGGATCTTGGATGACAAGTCCATGAGGTCAGTCTGCAGTTGATTCTCTCCAACCCCCTCCCCATGACTGACATGTCTCTCTTTATGTGTATAGGGAGAGACATGTTAGTCTAAAGGTACCGTCTCACAGTGGCACTTTGGTCGCTACGACAGCACGATCCGTGACGCTCCAGCATCGCTCCATTATCGCTCCAGCGTCATAAACTGCGGTCACACTTCGCAATGCACGGAGCTGGAGCGATAATTTCATGACGTATTTGCGATGTAGAATCAGCAGAGGAGGTGGAGAATATCGTGCATACCTTTGTTACACGATGCGATCATGCCGCCACAGCGGGACACTTGATGACGAAAGAATGTTTCAAACGATCTGCTACGACGTACGATTCTCAGCGGGGTCCCTGATCGCAGTAGCGTGTCAGACACAGCGAGATCGTAAGTATATCGCTGGAACGTCACGGATCGTGCTGTTGTAGCGACCAAAGTGCCACTGTGTGACGGTACCCTAAGGAATCAGGAGGGAGAAGCCAACAGAAACCTACCTTGGGCTAATCATCATCTGAGGCTTTACAGCATGTTTTTTTCTGATACTCTGCAGCATTAAATGTCTGGTTAATAGCTCAATACATTTAGTCATGTCTTATGCATGTTCTTGAGAACACAGAAGGAAACTCGGAAAATCAAACTGTGAAATCGTGCCCTACCCTCTTATCATGCACAATGCTGAACACAGTCTAAGGCTATGTGCACACGTCGGGATTTCTGGCAGAATTTTTCCTGTCAAAAACCTGACATTTCTACCAGAAATCCGCATGCGTTTTTTTCGCGTTTTTTCATGCGTTTTTGACGCGTTTTTGGTGCGTTTTTTCCCAAATGCATAGAATAGCGGGAAAAATGCAGAAAATCAGCAAAGTTAATTAACGTGCTGCTTTTATTACCGCGATGCGTTTTTTTCGTGGAAAAAAATGCATCATGTGCACAAAAATTGCAGAATGCAATGATAGGATGCATATGTCTGCAGTTTCTAATGTAGTTTTATCGTGTTTTTATCATGAAAAAATGAGAAAAAAAGCGCGAAAAAACCTGAACATGTGCACATACCCTAACAGTTTTTCCAGAAGTTGTCTTTAAGGCTTTATTCACACAAGTATTTTTGATCAGTATTTCATCAGTGTTTGCATGCTCAATCTGGGACTGTCCTCAAAAGACAAAAAAGGTGTCAATATTTCAATGAGTTTTTCTCTTTGAGTCCCATTCCTGGTTTTGGCAGACAAACTCCGATGCATAATACGTGTGAATGAGGTTTAAGATGGTAAGCCCCTAAAGAGAACCTGTCATTAAATATGTAGTCCAATATGTAGTATATATATATACTAGATTGTGGCCCGATTCTAACGCATCGGGTATTCTAGAATATGCATGTCCCCGTAGTATATGGACAATGATGATTCCAGAATTCGCGGCAGACTGTGCCCATCGCTGATTGGTCGAGGCAACCTTTATGACATCATCGTCGCCATGGCAACCATTATGACATTATCGTCGCCTGGCGGCCTCGACCAATCAGAGACGTGGGATTTCCAGGACAGACAGACAGATGGAAAAACCCTTAGACAATTATATATATAGATATATCTATATATATATATATATCTCTATATATAGATAGAGATATATATATATACTAGATTGTGGCCCGATTCTAACGCATCGGGTATTCTAGAATATGCATGTCCCCGTAGTATATGGACAATGATGATTCCAGAATTCGCGGCAGACTGTGCCCGTCGCTGATTGGTCGAGGCAACCTTTATGACATCATCGTCGCCATGGCAACCATTATGACATCATCGTCGCTGTGCCCGTTGCTGATTGGTCGAGGCCGCCAGGCCTCGACCAGAGACGCGGGATTTCTACGTCGATGCTGTGCCGGTCTCTGATTGGTCGCGGCCTCGACCAATCAGAGAGCTGGGATTTCCAGGACAGACAGACAGACAGACAGACGGAAAAACCCTTAGACAATTATATATATATATATATAGAGAGAGATATATATATATATATATTTTTTTTGTGTGTGTAAATGATTCAATAAAACATGTACATTATTCATTTAAATCCAAGCTCATTCTTGTTTTGGGAGTCAAAAGGGTGGTCTTACACAATGATTGGCAGTTATGTCTGCATGCATACCTATAAAGGGAAGGCTTTAAATAACTGCGTAAAACTGACTACTGGAATCCTAAATTGAAATCAAGCAGGGATTTAAAGAGGTTATCCACTACTGGGACAACCCTTTCTTAAACTAAATGTTCAGCCTCTATAAATTAATAAAATCTATACTCGCGTCCCGTGTCAATGCTGTTCCCATGCAGTCGGCACTCGCTTTCCCCAGGGCTGTGATCCGGTGTTGTGACATGTGATGCCAGAACCCAATCAGTCTCCATTTTTGGACAAACTGAACATGAAGAGGGAACCAGGGCTGCAGCTCATCCCGGACTTCCTCTTCATGTTCAGTTTGTCTGAAGACTGAGAGTCACGCCAGCACTGATCGGGCGTCGGGCATCGTGTATCATTCCACCTCATCACAGCTCCACGACCGCGAGTGCCGACAACGCCCACATGGGAGGAGAGTATAAGCTTTATTATTTTATTGGGGCCAAATATTTAGTTTAGTTTAAGGAGAGGTTGTCCAACCCCTTAAAATAGAGAAAAAGTTCTAATGAATTGATTCCCACATATCAGGCACTTAGAGCCTGATAGGTTCATTTTAAAAGATATCACTGTTGAAAATTCAAACAAAAAAAATGGCTAGAGTTTTTTTTTTTTTTTTAAGTGCATAAATTAAACATTTTTTACATTTTAGATTAGATGAAAATATTCTCATAAATACCATATCATGCGCACATAGGATATAGTTTTTTAGGCACTGCTGTGTTTTTCCAAAATAAAAAGGCAAAAGTGGGCAGGATCTGTTTATTGTGTACAAAAGGTATGTACTGACAGAATTGCCAAAGAGAATAACATTGAGAAAGTTCCAGTACTTCTGCCCAATTAGGATCAATCATTAGTGATTGTTTACGTGTCACTATTACGACAAGCTTAGCATTTTAATACAAGCTATTATTCTAGAAAACCCTGTGAATTTTCATCTACAAAAAGAAACGTGCATGACCTAATGGTTTAATATTTAATAACGCTATTAAATAATCATTCGCACTTTGCCATTAAGAATTTAAAAATTGCAGACTGGGAAGAAAAAAATGACACTAATTTCAGACAGTTTTTACTCATTATACATTGAATTTACGAAGCCACAATTTAACAAGTGAAAACTTGTTAAATTTCAAAAGGAGTCCTAAATGTAAACCAAACAATGAATATGTTCTAGAAGGTTTAATCCCATATCGTCATCCACCGTAATATCCACCACAAATACCTGAACTATGTGTTGCCTTTTCCTGCATATTTATTGGTTGCAATAAACCTTTAAGGGCCTGTAATTGTTTGGATATTTAAAGGGACACTTAAAATATAATGCGACTTTAACCATAAAGAGGAGCTAATAGTCCCCTAAATTAGACACATAAGTCCATCTATAAATTTTTCACAACTGAAATTACAGAAAGTGACAAGCCTTTTTTTCTCCTAATGGAAGACTATGCGAAATAATAGATCACACTTCCTGCTAATTTGCCGCTACACTTTTTAAAATGCCCATATACACTACATGTTACATATAATTTTCCTTTTGATGAATTGCTCCTTTTCTTTTCAAGAAAGAAAAGGATGAAATTGTTGACCATGCAAAACAGAAAGATCTAAAAGTGAATAGGTGTCTCAGCGTAGAGGTTTGTGAAACATTTAACAGATATAGTGGCCCATTATATGACAGCTAGGCCAATTTGATTGCCGGCATGTTGACACTTGTCCAAAAGTGATGGGTACCGATGCAAAAGGCCTTAAGAAACTGTCTATTATGGCTATCTCTAATATGATGACTACGGCATTTAAAAAAGTGAACACCTTAAATCCGGTTTATGTGTTACATATATATTTTTTTTAAATGTGGTAAATGGTTTGTGTTTTATGTTTACAAAGCACAATTTGTATTAAAAAGTAAAAAGTAGAATTTTGCCATTTTTACATTGGCCACTAGGGCTTTTTTTTTTTAGACCTTAACTTACTGCTTTTTCAGGAAACAACACATGTATACAGACAATTGTCACAAAAGTCCCTCTTTTGTATTGATATATCTAATAAGCTTGTGCAACATCATGTGTGACAACATTTATGACCCATTATGAATGGTGGATCCTTTTGTTATCAGCCCTGTATAGATGTGTACCCAGTCATTGTAATCCTGTCTCTGATAAGGAGCCTTGCTGTAAACTCTTCCTGGATGGACACAAAGCATGAGTCTACAAAAATATTCTCAGTGGATAGAGTGAAAATTATAAAATTATTTTTTATGTTATGCTATGTACAGAGGTGTTACCAGCCATTGTAATCCTGTCTCTGATAAGGAACCTACTGAAAGCCATTCCCGAAAGGACCAGAAGTATGAGTCTACAAAAGCCCTTGGGGGGGGCAAGATTACAATTTTTATTCTTTAAATAAGGTTACGATATGAAAAAAAATATTGACAACACTTTATATATTTAGTTCAAAAAACGGATTTAAAGAATTTTCGTGATCGCTTCCCTTTAAGCAGGTGATGTTGGTTTCAAAATTCTATCCTGTACACAAATGTTTTGCCTGTGTATTCTTGAATATAGAAATGTATTCCCCATGTAAACAATGTGTATGAAAGTTAGTGATCATCTAAAGCAACAACCTTTTCTTAATGAGAGACCGGATTTTAATTTACTTTCGAATAACATGTTGTTTAGTTTTCCTTGATGACTGTTTATCCGATGGACCTTGTGCCAGGTATATATCATGGTATGTGCTCATTTTACTGGAATGTGAAAGTTTAATCATGGAGTCTCGGTGCACTTCACAGCTTCTAATTTTGGCTGTGTCACAATTAACATAGAGGCTTTAAAGATTCCTTTTAGATAACTAGCAATTAGACAATTAACTCAGTAATAGGATATGCACAGGTGGCTGGGGCAGATGGATTTCAGAAGCATTTATTAAAAACTGTAATATTAAAATCACTACTAAAGAGTCGTAAAGTAACACAAATAGTCCCAATGCTGGGGTATTGGCTTTGACCAACATGTATTTTAGATCTTATTTGATGATGGCAAGAGCCAAGGCAGTTAATGACATGCGAGTTTAACTGCTGAGATATTTTATAGAACCTGAATATAAATAAGGTAGATTTCGGAACTAATTAGTCTAAAAGCAGTAAATGGCATGAAATAATAGAAAGGTTAGAACTCACCTGTTAAATTCTCTGCCATCTCAGTGCCACCACTAAAGTGCTTCCTTTTAGTCTCATACTTATTATCCACATGATGGCTATAGCTGTAGTGTCCAACTTATCACTACTGAGGTCAGCGATTGGCTGCAGAGGTCACAAGGTTAGACCTCTGCAGAGTTACATGGCGTGCACATGTTTAGACTCCTGAAGGCGACCTCTGCAGGAAAGCGACAGACTATCAGGAAGCACTTGAGTGGCGGCATTGGAGTGTAAAGTGGATCTATTATGTACTGGTATTTTTATTTTCTTACTTAAGTTTATAGCCTTTTCAGAGAAGAAAGTGGGAACTCTAGTGCCATTTTTTGGAAATAGCAACTCCATTTGCAGACACATGTTCGGGGGGTGTTTGCTCTTCATTGGGAGAGCTGGTTTGACTGGGTGAGAGGCTACCTGAGAGTTGTCTTAAGGTACCGTCATAATGAATGATATTGCTAGCGATCCGTGACGTCGCAGCGTCCTGGCTAGCGATATCGTTCAGTTTGACAGGCAGCAGCGATCAGGATCCTGCTGTGCCATTGTTGGTCGGCGCAGAAAGTCCAGAACTTTATTTCATCACTGGACCTCCCGCAGACATCGCTGAATCGGCGTGTGTGACGCCGATTCAGCGATGTCTTCACTAGTAACCAGGGTAAACATCGGGTTACTAAGCGCAGGGCCGCGCTTAGTAACCCGATGTTTACCCTGGTTACCAGCGTAGACGTAAAAAAAAACACTACATACTTACATTCCGGTGTCTGTCCCCCGGCGCTGTGCTTCTCTGCACTGTGTAAGTGCAGCGGCCGGAAAGCACAGCGGTGACGTCACCGCTGTGCTTTCCGGCCGGCGCTTAGTGCAGAGAAGCACAGCGCCGGAGAGGACAGACGCCGGAATGTAAGTATGTAGTGTTTGTTTTTTTTACGTTTATGCTGGTAACCAGGGTAAACATCGGGTTACTAAGCGCGGCCCTGCGCTTAGTAACCTAATGTTTACCCTGGTTACCAGGGGACCGGCATCGTTGGTCGCTGGAGAGCTGTCTGTGTGACAGCTCTCCAGCGACCACACAGCAACGCTGCAGCGATCGGGATCGTTGTCTAGATCGCTGCAGCATCGCTTAATGTGACGGTACCTTTACTGGTAAAGTTTCTCCTTGTAGAGATTCTGGTTTGGCTTGTTATCCCACGTCATATGACAAAGCTCTTTAAAGAGTTAATATTGACTTTTAGGACTGATACTTCCAATAGATAGGTGGCACTGGAGTTTAGGTACCGTTACACTTAACGATTTACCAACGATCATGACCAGCGATACGACCTGTCCGTGGTCGTTGGTAAGTCGTTGTGTGGTCGCTGGAGAGCTGTCACACAGACAGCGACCAACGATGCCGAAGTCCCCGGGTAACCGGGGTAAACATTGGAATACTAAGCGCAGGGCCGCGCTTAGTAACCCAATGTTTACCCTGGTTACCATTGTAAATGTAAAAAAAAAAAAAACACTACATACTCACATTCCGGTGTCTGTCACGTCCCTCGCCGTCAGCTTCCCGCACTGACTGTGAGCGCCGGCCAGCCGTAAAACAGAGCACAGCGGTGACGTCACTGCTGTGCTTTACGGCTGGCGCTCACAGTCAGTGTGGGAAGCTGAAGGCGAGGGACGTGACAGACATTGGAATGTGTGTATGTACTTTTTTTTTTTTTACATTTACAATGGTAACCAGGGTAAACATCGGGTTACTAAGCGTGGCCCTGCGCTTAGTAACCCGATATTTACCCTGGTTACCAGTGAACACATCGCTGGATCGGCGTCACACACACCGATTCAGCGATGACAGCGGGTGATCAGCGACCAAAAAAAAGGTCCTGATCATTCCCAGCGACCAACGATCTCCCAGCAGGGGCCTTATCGTTGGTCGCTGTCACACATAACGATTTCGTTAACGATATCGTTGCTACGTCACAAAAAGCAACGATATCGTTACAGAAATCGTTATGTGTGACGGTACCTTGTGTCCTGTTCATCTTTGGCTATTTACATTTTTATCTTCCCAAAAGAACATTGCATCACTTAAGTCTCCCTACACCAACTTGGCACTTTCAACGAAGAAAAATTTCACCCCTTAAGTCTCATGTGTTTTCACGTCATTTTTACATGACTCATGGTGGCTCTTGTTGGTTTTGTCTTTTTAGTTTAATTTAAAGAACACAACATTCAAATATAACATTATAAAAATATAAAGTATATTCACATTGCACAATGTACATGATATTTGTGCAGTGGCCAGTGTTTAAGTTGCAAATAGATGGCACACAGACCCATCAAGAAAGGGTGAGCAAGCGAATACATGTACAAAGGCAAATCAATAGAGTAACTGGCATTGACTATTATCTAAGCAGCTAAAAATGTAATTACCGTATCTTTGGGCACTTCCAGTGTTCCATTGATTTTAAACTTGCTTTAAAATAAAAGAAAAAAGTGCATTGCCAAGGCACTCCGATTTCAAGAATAAACTCCACTATTTATGTGCTGTAAGTCTTCAGCTGGAGAACATGACATATCTGTATGTTGCTCGGTACGATATTGACTGATTGACCCCCCCCCCAAAAAAAAAAAAAACATATCAATTCACTTGGAACCAGTTAAGTTTTACAGAGCCAAAAAAAAAAAATTCCTTTAATTCTACAACTACTAATAAGTCAGGTAGATTGATGACTTTAGATGGAGAAATATAAAAGCCAGCAGTATTCTTAGGAACATTAAAGAAATACAAATAATTAGATAGAAAGAATAACTAAATAAAAAAAAATCTCAAAATTTATCTTATTACTGAAATTAATTTGTTAGTCTCTTTTTAATAAAACAGTTACTCAATTAAATTAAGAAAACTGACATTTAAGAAGTATTATATAGTTGATACGGCTGAAAAATACTCAATCTTTAGTTAGAGTTGAGGGGATCGATTTGCGGGACTCTGGGTCAGTTATACCTGGCAACTAGACTGGAGGCCGGCTAATCTACCTTCCAGCATGCCTGATGCAGCTTCTGATCAGCCAGGATTGGCGCAACACCATCTGTGCAAAGTGATGAACAAATGACGCATTGCCAGTCCTCATTGATCAAATAGTGCACTGGAAGTGCCAGAAGATAAGAGATTCATGGACCTCCCATTTAGCCACAGCATACCACTGACCTGGATGCTGGACTGCTGTACTGCAAATTGATTCGCTAATCTCAACCTGTATTGATAAAGTGTTGATCCAAAGGAAGCGTATGATGCAATTTGCCCTTGTCTAAAACAAGGTGGAAAAATTGTCTTTGGATCACCAGTAATTTAGCTCCCATAAGTTGTATTATTATATTTTCCATTGAATGGAACATGCCTTGATGACTTAAGGTACCTTCACACATAACGATATCGCTAACGATATCGTTGCTTTTTGTGACGTAGCAACGATATCGTTAAGGAAATCGTTCTGTGTGACAGTGACCAACGATCAGGCCCCTGCTGGGAGATCGTTGGTCGCTGAGGAAAGTCCAGAACTTTATTTCGTCGCTGGATCTCCCGCTGACATCCCTGGATCGGCGTGTGTGACACTGATCCAGCGATGTCTTCACTGGTAACCAGGTTAAACATTGGGTTACTAAGCGCAGGGCCGCGCTTAGTAACCCGATGTTTACCCTGGTTACCAGCGTAAAAGTAAAAAAAACAAACACTACATACTTACCTACCGCTGTCTGTCCCCGGCGCTCAGCTTCTCTGCACTCCTCCTGCACTGGCTGTGAGCGTCGGTCAGCCGGAAAGCAGAGCGGTGACGTCACCGCTCTGCTTTCCGGCCGCTGTGCTCAGTTAGTGCAGGAGGAGTGCAGAGAAGCAGAGCGCAAGGGACAGACAGCGGTAGGTAAGTATGTAGTGTTTTTTTTTTTTTACTTTTACGCTGGTAACCAGGGTAAACATCGGGTTACTAAGCGCGGCCCTGCGTGACAGCTCTCCAGCGACCAAACAGCGACGCTGCAGCGATCGACATCGTTGTCGGTATCGCTGCAGCGTCGCTTAGTGTGACAGTACCTTTAGTCCAAAATATATTCTTGGCAAAATCTGCAAAATGTGGACAATTGATCTGATATCATCATGTACCTAGCCTTCATACAAGGCCTATAGTCATTAATGATCATATAAGTGTTGAGTACATGGACACTTCCATCTCCTGGTCACTCCAAGTTCACTTTCTTTTCAACAAATAGTCTGCATCCATGACAAAAGAAAGAGCAACATATTGGCTATGTTTGTTTTAGCCATTGTGTATGTGGCTAATTGAAAGTCTTCTGGTTAGTGATCTAATGAAGCAACGGGAATAATTTAGGTGGTTGGTTGATAAGGTACAAAACTTTGATTTTTCAGATGCTCAAGAAACAAATTCTTCCTACAATTCCTAATATTCTATTAAACTAATTGTATTTTTTGGCCAAAAAAGTGTTTTTATAAGCTACTATTTTCAATACTTAAGTGTGACTGGTAGTTTATCCCAGTGGACTATGTCGGTGTATCATAAAAAAGAACTACTATTTTTATTGTGTTTTCTTTTACCTAGATACATTGTAAATTGATACCTTTAACATTCTACTGAGAGCAGCCTGAACGTTGCTGCAAGGATTAAGTTAGTTTCTTGTACATATATTCATGTTCTGAGTCGCTAGGAAGTAATGGTGACTCACGTGTGATTTTATGATTATGAGTTCTTCTTTTTATCAAAAGAACTTGTTTGCCATAGGTGACATCTGTGTGTAAAAGGTGCCGATCTTTGCAGACGTTTCAAAGTCATATTGCAGTATACATATTTTAAGTTAGTTTGCATACCACATTATACTTTTTCTATAGACACCGGCATTTTAGATTATTTTATTTGACTCCCTATGCGCTGTTTATTGTAGGTATTTGAAACCCTTGTGTATGAAGTTTCCTAGTAATGGCAGGTGGGCTTACACAATTTCATCAAAATGGGTGTCAAGACCCACACATCTAAAAATATAGAAGTTATACAATTTAAAATAATCCATATATTCAATGTTTTCTTTTATCTTTGTGATCACAGGGAGATTGTTTGCTTTTGAACTGCAGTCACGACAGATTTGCACATGCACATTTTAACTTTGTTAGGGAAGGAACGAAGAGTGCAATGGATCCTGGGCGCTAGTTTCTACTGCTATAAATTGGAAGTTTTTTATACTTACAGCTCAGATTAACCTTTGTCAGCGGCAGTGCCCAGAATCCATCGCACTCTGCTCTTTACTTATTATGTTTCTCTCCATTTGGGTCAAAGGACACCAGCCACAATTGGATTATACATCGCTCTTTACATAGTTGTACCTTGCACAACCTGATCAGGTGAGCGACCAACCCTCCAACTTACCCTCACCTGTTGCCCACCATGTTACACAGTGAGCGCCTCTTGTCTTCTATCTCTCTAACTTTGTTAGCAGGCAGTGGCCTAACTTTTTTTCCTTAACTTTTTTGCATTCTTTTGCTCATAGAAACAATATATACATTTAAAAACAATATCCCTGACTTAAATGTTCTTCAACTCATGTAATTACTGTCTGTTTTCATCCCCCATAGCGTCTTCTGTAGGCTGAGATCACAACTGAATTGGTGAGTGGGTGCCGTTTCGGCTCTACGAACTAAAGTCAAAGGAATGTATACAGAAATGACTCAGAAATGGGTAATTAGATAATAGACCCAGGTGTTCAGTACTGGTTGGATTTCATGACAACAATGAAAAATAGTTCTGCTAGGAACGCATTCAAGCAGCTTAGTTTCTACACTTAAAATAAAGTTGATTTTGCGGTAAATTAAATCGGTATTATGCCACATTCTGTATAGTGAAAAGTTGTTTAGACTAACTTTTTGGAAAGTTTTGAAATGACCAATATGTTTGAAAAGTTAGTAAAGATGAAATCGGCCTAAAAGCGCCACACCTTTTTCTAATAAAGCTATTTTTAAAGCTTGCTGGTATTTCGACAACATTACATGGTTTGTATAAATTCTTCTTGTCCTGAGCAGAAGTTTGAAATGTGCATAAAAGGGTTTAATTGTGGTTTTGAACAGGGACTCTGGTTTATATCATGCTTCCTTAAGTATCAGATAGACCAAATGTCCCCTTCTGACCATGAAAACACAAATTAAATAAGTGCAAAGTGAATTACAGGGCAGACGTTCTCTTCATAATGCTCGTGGAGTGACAAAACCACAGACAAAGCAAAGCAGACATGTAAAATCTACTGCCTATGTCCCAAGTATTATTCAGTCGCTCTCAGGAGCTCGGGAGACAGGGGAAGAATCGGATTGTTTACTCCATGGAGAAGGAATTCAAAAACTGCCCTCATGCTGTTCACTGGAGTAAGGAGAGGGAGGGCAGGACGGAAATGGAACATTTGTGTGAGTGTAGCTGACAGATATTGTATGCTGCATCTCATGATAGTAGAGTTTATATACATTTCTGTGCATATTTTAGCATATGTAAACTAAACTGACTGCCTGAGGGTGATACATTCTTACATGGTTAATACCATGAACAAAAATAAGCCTTTCACTGGAAAATGATATCATGATGTATCCAAAGTCTTCTTTAGAAGTATATGTAAGAAGAAATTCGGAGCTAGCGTGTATTGTCTAAAAGGAGATACTGCATTCAGGTTAAGGCCTCATTCACACGTCAGTATTTTTCATCAGTGTTTGTAAGTCAAAATCAAGAGCGAGCCTGACAAAGAAATATTATCATTTGATACCCCTTAGACCTCAGTCCAGAGCCTCTCACCTAGCCAAATTAGTTCTCATGCTTCGCACTGACGAGGGCCAACAGCCCGAAACACCGTGTCTGCGAATTGAGATACTGATTTGGCTTTTATCCTAAGTCATATTGCATGACTCGTTAAAGGGTTGATTGTGACTTGTAGGATCGCTACTTCCAACAGGTGGCGCTATAGAGTTTAAGTCCTCTTTTTCTCAGAAGAGGCAATTTGCATATTATATTTCCCAGAGGAGCATTGCACGGCGAATAAGCCTCCTTACCTTGACAAGCCACAGATGGTATGTCACTCTCCATAAGGAGAAACGATACCCCTTAGACCCCAGTCCAGAGCCTCTCACCTAGCCAAATTAGTTCTCATGCATCGCACTGACGAGGGCCAACAGCCCGAAACACCGTGTCTGCGAATTGAGATACTAATTTGGCTTTTATCCTAAGTCATAGTGCAAGACTCGTTAAAGGGTTGATTGTGACTTGTAGGATCACTACTTCCAACAGGTGGCGCTATAGAGTTTAAGTCCTCTTTTTCTCAGAAGAGGCAATTTGCATATTATATTTCCCAGAGGAGCATTGCACGGCGAATAAGCCTCCTTACCTTGACAAGCCACAGATGGTATGTCACTCTCCATAAGGAGAAACGATACCCCTTAGACCCCAGTCCAGAGCCTCTCACCTAGCCAAATTAGTTCTCATGCATCGCACTGACGAGGGCCAACAGCCCAAAACACCGTGTCTGCGAATTGAGATACTAATTTGGCTTTTATCCTAAGTCATATTGCACGACTCGTTAAAGGGTTGATTGTGACTTGTAGGATCACTACTTCCAACAGGTGGCGCTATAGAGTTTAAGTCCTCTTTTTCTCAGAAAAGGCAATTTGCATTTAAAGATTGACACCTGTTCTGTGTTTTGTAGACACTCCTGGTTTTGGCATACAAACACTGATTTTAAAAATAAGGATAGGTGAAAAACGGCTTAGACCACGTTCACACATTCAGTATTTGGTCAGTATTTTAAATCAATATTTATAAGCCAAAATCTAGAGTGGGTGATAAATAATGAAGTGGTGACGTGTTTCTATTCTACTTTTCCTCTGATTGTCCCATTCCTGGTTTTGGCTTACAATTGCTGATGTAAAATACTGACCAAATACTGCTAGTGTGAACGTGGCCTTTGTCATACAAACTGACTGCCTGACAGTTTCAGTTGCTATTGAGCCAGTCAGAACCATAAAGACTCCTACAAACGTCAGTGATTTTTCTCATATGCCAAAACCGATCCGAGTTTCATCAGTGTTTTTCAACAGAGTGCCATGAGAGTTTGGTCAGTGTGTCGGTTTTCATCCATCAGAGTTTGGTCAGAGTTTCATCAGCTTTTCTTGAACGAAAAAAAAAATTGATAGAGGTTTATCCGGCTTCTCCTATCAAACATTCAGTAAAAAAACAAGCAACACTTGGATGGCATCCAATTGCTGTTTTATTTTTATTTTTTTACAGACTAATAGACTTTCATTGGTGTATTTGATCCAACACCCGCATGAATAACGGACAAGTCTCCGTGCTTATGTGCGGACCACTCAATCAGAGAAAAAAATCTGATATGTGACTTATACAACATACTATCATAGGTACTTGGAAAACCTGATGAGAAAAGGCACCCTAACGGTTTACAAACAGGCAAGTGTTGCTGGGAAGTCTATCTACTGCTACAATGGAAAATCCACAAGTAAACTATAAGAATTCCATAAAGGGTAGTTGGCTTAAATATGTGTCATTTTCACTTTTATTGTGTAAAGAGTTTGAAAAGAATTTGTAAAAATAAAATTAAAAATTAAAGCTACACTCATACAATTGTGTACATTTTTACATCTGTGAGAAACAGACCTTTTTCTTCCCTTATGTCATCAGTATTGCCTACGTTGAATCCATTTTTTTTCTCATGTGTTTTTAAAAACTGAAGCAGCTCGACTGTCTGAACTTTATTTATCCATATTAACAGTGGATCAGTGAAAAAAAGGATGAAACTTATATGGAACACTGAAGTACAAAGTATCGTATATACTAGAGTATAAGCCGACCCGAGTATAAGCCGACCCCCCTAATTTTGCCATAAAAAACTTGGAAAACTTAATGACTCAAGTATAAGTCTAGGGTGGGAAATGCAGCAGCTACCGGTAAATGTCAAAAGTAAAAATAGATATCGATAAAAGTAAAATTAATTGAGACATCAGTAGGTTAAGTGTTTTTGAATATCCATATTGAATCAGGAGCTCCATATAATGATCCATAAAGTTTATGATGGCCACATAAGATGCTCCATATTAAAATATACCCCATATAATCCTGCATAAAGGTTAATAATGGCCCCATAAGATGCTCCATAGACACATTTGCCCAATATAATGCTGCACAAATCTTGATTATGGCCCCATAAGATGCTCCATAAAGATATTTGCCCCATATAGTGCTGCACAAACCTTGATTATGGCCGCATAAGATGCTCCATACAGACACTTGCCCCATATAATGCTCCACAAACGTTAATTATGGCCCCATAACGTATGGATGTCCATAAAGATATTTGCCCCATATAATGCTGCACAAACGTTATGGCCCCATAAGATACTCCATACAGACATTTGCCCCATATAATGCTGCACAAACGATGATTATGGCCCCATAAGATGCCCCATACAGACACTTGCCCCATATAGTGCTGCACAAACGTTATGGCCCCATATGATGCTCCATACAGACCCTTGCCCCATTTGCTGTTGCTGTGATTAAAAAAAAATCAAATACTCACTTCTCCGTCGCTTCTCCATCGCTCAGGCCCCCGGCACTTTAAATATTCACCTGACTTCGTTCCGGCACCACTCCATCTTCAGCATCTTCTGCACTGACGTTCAGGCAGAGGGCGCGCACTAACCAAGTCATCGCGCCCTCTGACCTGAGCGTCACTGCAGAAGACGCTAAAGACAGAGCGGTGCCAGAATGGGGAGCAGGTGAGTATCGCGCAGCGCTCCCCCTCCCCATTATGCTCACCTGCTCCTGGTGCTGTGCAGTCCCCGCTTCCCCAGTGCCGCAGCTTCTTCCTGTACTGAGCGGTCACCTTTTCAGCTCATTACAGTAATGAATATGCATCTCCACCCCTATGGGAGGTGGAGCAGCATATTCATTACTATAATGAGTGGTACCATGTGACCGCTCAGTACAGGAAGAAGCTGGGGCGCCGGGGAGCCAGGGACCTGCAGGGACCGCACCAGGAGCAGGTGAGCATAATTAGACAGCCCCTGATCCCCCTCCCCTGCCGACCCCTGGGTATGACTCTAGTATAAGCAGAGAGAGGGACTTTCAGCCCCAAAAAATGGGCTGAAAATCTTGGCTTATACTAGAGCATATACGGTATGTCTTCTGTGTTTAATCCATTTTATACAGTTCCTAATAGGCTTTAATGTTTGAGTCTGATCTGCATTTAATCGCCCAGTCTCATGGACTGTAGACACTGATCTATTAAAACGGATGTATGCATTTATTTATTGTGTTTACTTATATAGTGCCACAATGATCTACAGCACTTTACAGACATTATCATCGCTGTCCCCATTGAGGGTCACAATCTAGATTTGCTATCCCTTTGGAGTGTGCGAGGAAACTGAGAACACGGAGAAAACCCACACAAACATGGGGAGAGCAAACAAACTGGTCACTTTTTTGTGTGATAGTTGTATTAAAAAAATCCCAGTATACACAGTGATATAGGTTATGTGTTGTCAATATATGTGAAGACAGAAAAAAAGCAGCATTTTATCCATGTCATAGAATGCATTCTGATGCACACTTACACCAACTACACCCAATGAAACATTCCACCTACTATCACTTTTCTTAAAAATTTTTTAAAAAAAAGTAAGAATAGGTTTCAGATGTGGGACCAAAAAAATTCTTCCATTTCCCTAAAAAACTCTGAACAGTAGTAATTTTTTGTATTCACTACTTCAGATTTATACTTTAACAAGTTGTATACAGTATATCACAATATGCCATAGCCCGGCATAGCTACTGTTAAACTTTGAAGTTCCCGGTTTTAGAAACTTTCAGAAAAATAAGCCAACAAAATTGCAAAATTGTTGGAAAAAGCAAGTAAATGTCGTCTGAGGTCTGTTTCACAGAATCAGGGATTATGGATAGAAGGCTGATCCTTCTGAGCCTTAAGGGTGTTGTGCTGTCTCTCACTTGAAATCCTGGCCGGTGCAGAAACGGGAGGTTAAATGGGTGCCTTGCTCTGTAATCAAATATCACAAGCTCTACTTATCTATTCAATAAACAACGAACGTGAAAAATCAATTAGGAAGCAAATGGCTGAATTGGAAATATTTCTTCACAGATAGAAAATGTCTTCAGTGACATGGCAATTGTAATGCCAGCAAACTATGAAATCCATAGAATAATAGAGTTATTGAATATGTGATACATAATATTAATTTTCCA
Organism: Ranitomeya imitator; assembly: GCF_032444005.1. Classification (NCBI taxonomy): domain Eukaryota; kingdom Metazoa; phylum Chordata; class Amphibia; order Anura; family Dendrobatidae; genus Ranitomeya; species Ranitomeya imitator. The sequence goes on along the minus strand of NC_091287.1, from coordinate 465,127,718 downwards.
TTGACAATCTGTACTCAGATCACAAATGACTATCATATAAAGTTTTTTCTGCATCAACATTTAAAGCCTCTTATGAAACAAATCTAATAGAAAAGAGAAACAACAATCAATCTGTGTTTATGAGAACTGGTCGGAGAACGGGTTGGTCTATAAGTACGGCTGTCAAGTAGCATAATTTTCACTTAGACTTCTGCTTATACCTAATGAAAAGAAGTATAGGCGATTGGTTATAGATTAAAATCTGGGCAAATAATTTGGTCACCATTTTAATGATTCATAGCTGAGGGTTTTGCATTATTATTTACATTGGGGAATTATTATTTAGACTGATAGATGATATCAACGATATCACGGATCCTTACGTTCACTTCCTGTTTGTCATCTACAGTAAGTATCGGGAATACGCTGAAAAAGCTCCAAATGTACAAGCTGAATGTCCAAAGGGTTGCATTACCTAATGTTGACCTTAATAGTGTCTGTTTGGAGTCCGTTTGACCATTTACTTGATTTTGCCGTAAAGAAAATGGTATGAGATAGTGCAGCAGACTTTTCATTTCATTTTGCCAACCCAATATCTTACAATCTCCAGATGGCTGTCAAAATACACTCCTATTAAAGGAGTGGAAATAGTAATGTTTGTATTGTTCACAGATTGTTTAGAAGTGACTGGACAACTTGATGTGGCCACTACATAGGCTGCCCAGAGAGGTGTTGTATCTTAGGCTAGGTTCCCATCACTTTAGGGCATTCCGTTTAATGGATCCGTTTCTAAGCGGCACTAATGCTATGTAACAGATCTGTTAACGCGCCCATAGACTTCAATTAACGTAACGCATCCTCATGCATGTCAAAATCGGCATGCATTAGCGATGGTCTGTTACTTTGTGACGCACCTTCGAACACGGACTACCGCGTTTTTTGGGTACGTTGCGGTGAACGCACAGCAAACAAAAGCGCTGGCTGTGCATTGAACTCTATTGCTAATGCATGCCGACACAATGCAACCATGTGTTAAGGCATGTGTTAGCGTGATTGCAAAAAATAAGACAATTTGGAACACATCGCTAGTGCATGCCTTAACGTGATATTAACCTAGCCTTTTATATTGTCTCACCATGAAAATTGACAAAAACCCTATGTCTCCAAAGACACTGTACTGAACTAGCATACCTAATAAAAACATATACGTCAAATGTTATTTTTTAATCAACACCATTTCAAGAGGTATATGTTCCATTTGTGCACTAAATGGAGTCCATAAATATGATGTAATGATGGCCAAAAACTATTGAAGTTAATATTGGCCACACAACGTAGGCTTTTAATATTCACTGACAACTTAGTTACATATATGTTACACAGTATTATTAGAGCAAATGTATCACTAAAATGTTTAGAATTTGAGTTGTCCGTTATGGTTTGTGGAATGTGACCATTTTTGCTCTGATAAATTTCTACTTGGGGTGGTTTACCAGGAAAATGTCATATTCGGTATCATGGTCATGAAACCCTAGCCCATATTTTTCTCAAAAACACGTATGTTCTTTAACTTTCAGTAGCGGGAAACGTTCCTTATCCATCCATATTGTGTTCTATGGTCATCAGAAAATTCCATTAGATTTCTGTCTGTAAACATGTTTTTTACCACTAAAAAAATGAATTGCTTTATGAGGAACCACAAGGGGAGTCATAGGAATGCAAAATGTTGACTGCCGAAATATTTATTGAAAAATTGTATGCTTTAGAGGTTTAATTATAAGGAATTGCAAACTCCATACTCTCTAGGACAGTCTATAAATTCCATCATTTCAACGATTTGTTAAATGGTGAAAAGAAATACAGTCTACAGAATATTTTGAGTTTCGTTGGTGCTGGACCACCAAAAAATAGGTTTACGAGAAGATCTAAAATTAAGGTGTTACGCAGATAAAATAAATTCTCTGTGCATACAGCTCTTTGATAGCATTGATCCATAAAAAAAAGCACGTAATGGAAGTGCTGAAATGAAGGCAAACACAAATCACTTTAAAAAGAGTAGGTACAATTGGGCTTTATATTCTGAGCTGCTCTGATAATAAAAGGAGTAACCTGTAATAAAAAAAAATCTAAATTCTTATTTCTATATGCCACATGCCTGTTCCAACAAAACATGTATTCATGCGAGCAAGAAAATAAGTGGTTTACTAAAAAAAGAAAGTGTAAAAACATTAATATTATTTTATGCTGTCCTCAAACAAACCACCTAACACACATTGCTGAAAAAAAAATTGCATCTATTAAAGTATTTTTGCATTGAAAATATTAAGTTTCAACATTTTTGACTGCAGTCTTGTATGTGTGTTTTAGGAATATTTTCTAAATATATACATTAATTTTAATGGAAGCAAAATATAGTAAAAAAAAGAAATTGAAATCAAAATTTCAGGATGGGGTAATTTTGAATAATAAGAAAATATTTATTATTCATTTATTTTGGGATTTGTTTTTAGCTTTTACATTTCGTGCTTTAGATAGGGTTAATATATAAACCAGATAGGCTGTACTAAGGCTGTAATAATATATGAAATCCAATTACTAGGGAAAAATACTTCAACCACAAAAAATATGTATTAATAATTCCAGTTCAAACAGAATTCTTATAATTGAATTGTGCTTAAATCTAAAGCGAAATATATATTAGCCGGCTCATAATAGAACATCTTAAATTATAGATCAGCTGTGATTCGCAATCCTTTTGTCGTGCATCGTTCTTTTGTTCAGTTGGTTAAAATCCCAAGAGGGCAGAAAAAAAGGCAGCATCTCCTGTTGGTCTTTGTTCCCAGCAGGGAGAAGGCCCCTTTTGGTGGTCGCGAGGTTAACGCCCTACCCCTCTTTTCATACCTGTCATTTTAAATTGTCTTCACAGCCCATGCACACAGACTAACAGCCTGACCTGGTCAGCGTGCCTGACCCCAGGGCAGGAAGAAGATCACATCTGGTTATTAATATTAGGCCTTTATGACATGAGATCTTCCAGGCATTCGAGAAGTAGGCTAGTAATTATGTACAGTAGTCTGCCTCATATCGTAATCAATGGCGGTACAGGCCAGGCGGCTGCTGATATTTATCTGCCAATCTGAATTTTCTATTTCACCTGCAGACATTCGCACTGCTCGGATATTGACGTATTCACATCTTTAATGGTATGTTGGTAATGGATTTTATACATGCATTAGTCCGGTGATTGTGACTGCGCGGTGGAATCGTATTACTCTACACTAAAATGCACTAAAAATAAGATCTTAATGCAAATAGGAAGATTTTACTGCATCTTTTCACTGTGCTCAACCATTGTGAGGGATGCTGTTTTTTTTTTAGATATGACAAAGAAATCGTATCTACATTTATGATTTCAGATTCCATCACACTTAAAGGGAACCTGTCACCAGGTTTGGCCGATACGAGTTACGGCCACCCCCTTACAGAGCTTATGTACAGCATTCTATGATGCTGTATATAAGCCACGATCCGACCTGTAAGAGAAGAAAAATAACTTATTATACTCACCTGCGGGGCGGTCCGGTCTGATGGGCGTCGCTGGTCTTGCTCCAGCGATTCCCATCTTCTTCTCCTGCTTGCTTCATGTGGATGATCTGTCCCTGCAACGTCCACACAGGCTCCTCAGAATTGCGCTCCTGCGCAGGCGTACTTATCCGCCCTGTTGTGGGCAGAGCAAATTACTGCAGTGCGCCGGCGACAGGAGAGGTCAGAGGCTTAGCGCCTGCGCACTTCAGGACTTTGCTCTGTCCTCAACAGGGCGGATAAGTACGCCTGTGCAGGAGCATGATTCTGGGGAGCCTCTGTGGATGATGCAGAGACGCATCATCCAGATGAAGCAAGCAGGAGTATGGGGATCGTAAGAAGATGGGAGGCGACGGACCAAGAGGATCGGCACCCCTCGGACCAGACCGCCCTGCAGGTGAGTATAAGAAAGTTATTTTTCTTCTTTTACAGGTCAAATCAGGGGCCTATATACAGCATTATAGAAGGCTGAAAGGGGGTGGCTGTAACTCGTATGTCAAGCTTGGTGACAAGTTCACTTTAAGGCCGGTTTCACATGTCAGTGGCTCCGGTACGTGAGGTGACAGTTTCCTCACGTACCGGAGACACTGACTCACGTAGACACATTGAAATCAATGTGTCTCTGCACATGTCAGCGTGTTTTCACGGACCGTGTGTCCGAGTGCAAAACACAGAGACATGTCAGTGTTCATGGGAGCGCACGGATTACACGGACCGATTAAAGTCAATGGGTCCATGTAAAACACGTACCGCACACGGACGCTGTCCGTGTGCAGTCCGTGTGCCGTGCAGGAGACAGCGCTACAGTAAGCGCTGTCCCCCCATGTGGTGCTGAAGCCGCCATTCATATCTTCTCTCCAGCACCGTTCGCTGGAAAGAAGATATGAAAAATCCTTTTTTTTGTTTTTTCGTGTTTTAAACAAAGATCCCTGTCCCCAACCCCCTCCCACCCCCTGTGCGCCCGCCCGCTGGTAATAAAATACTCACCCGGCTCCCTCGCAGCGTCCTGTCCTCGCCGCAGCTTCTCCTGTATGAGCGGTCACGTAGTGCCGCCATTACAGTCATGAATATGCGGCTCCACCCCTATGGGAGGTGGAGTCGCATATTCATGACTGTAATGGTCAGCACCACGTGACCACTCATACAAGAGAAGCTGCGGCAAGGATAGGATGCTGCGAGGGAGCCGGGTGAGTATTTTATTACCAACGGGTGGGCGCACAGGGGGTGGGAGAGGGTTGGGGACAGGGATCCTTATTTAGAACACGAAAAAAAAAAAAAGGATTTTTCATATCTTTCTTTCCAGCGAACGCTGCTGGAGAGAAAATATGAATGGCGGCTTCAGCACCAGATGCAGGGGACAGCGCTTATCTCTAGTGCTGTCTCCTGCACGCTCCATGTGGTACCCAGTCGGCACACGTGTGCCGCACGTGTGCCACACGGATGGCCTACGTGAGCTCACTGACACACGGACACGGATAACTCCGGTACCGATTTTTTCGGTACCGGAATTATCTGGACATGTGGGACAGGCCTAACAGAAAGAAAAAAAGCACAAACGCACTGACAGACTATATTGAAATGTATGCGGCCAATTAGGCATCATGTATTGATTCTGTACAATGTCGTAGTTTTGATTTTGACCTAAAAATGACCTATTGTTTACATCAGGTTTTTGTGTTAATGTATTTAAAAAAATATAATAGTCAAGTAATGACAAAATTAGGAATTTTGCAATTTTCACACTGGCCCCTGGGAATTTTTCTAAACTCATGCTTCGCCATTATTCAGGAAGAGTTTTCAGCAGGCTCCTTATCATCAGAGGCAGGATTACAGTGATTGGTTTATCCTGTGTTATCAGCCTATCACAATAAGTGTTGCCACAGCTTACATGGCTCTGAGCCCTCCCTTTTATAATGACCTTTGACACTTCAGTACAAAAGACAGTGTCAAGGTAAAGTACCTGTAGTTTCCCGAAACAATACGAAGTTAGAGAAAAAAAAAAAGCTCCAGTGGCCAGTGTGTGATTTGCAAGATTCCTATTGTTTTAATTTTAATACAGATTGTAAGATGTGAGAAAAAAATTGTAAGTTAATTTTTTTTAAAAACAATAAGTCATTTTCTAATGATAGCTTCCTTTAAGAAATTGGGTCAGTAAGCAAAACCAAAAGTGGAACAATCCATGGAGAAATATAATAGAAACATGTCACCACATCTGTATTTTTCACCCACTCCTCGTTTTGATTTAAAATACTGACCAAATACTTAACGTGTGAATGTGGCCCTATCCAAAGCCATGATGCAGATTTGAACAAAACCTGAAAGGGTTGAAGCTGAGAAAAACTGCTACACAGATTGATTTGTGTGAATATGTTGTATATTACTAGCCCATGAGAGAGAAGGATATACAGCAGGTGAAATAAATATTAAACACGTCATCCAATTTTCTAACTAAGTATATTTCTAAAGGAGCTATTGACATGAAATTCTCACCAGATGTCAGTAACAACCTATCCAATCCACACAGGCAAAGGAATCAAACAATAGATATCTAAAGACATTCCAAAGACATACTGATAGGGAATTTAGATTGTGAGCCCCATCGGGGACAGTGATGATAATGTGTGCGAACTGTAAAGCGCTGCCGAATAGGTTAGCGCTATTTAAAAATAAAGATTATTTTTTATTATATCTATAAATTGAGCTATGTGTAATAATGAGAAATTACATTGGGATAAAGTATTGAACAAATGAAGGAAGTGTAAAAAGCCACGGAAAGTCATGACATCAGCCAAAATCTATCAGTAATTAGGAAGCATATACTCAAAGCTGCATACTCAGCCTGGGGTTTCATTCATTTTTAGATTGAGTTTCAGCTGTGTTTTGGATCAGATTTTTATCAGTGTTTGGCCAGTGTGTCAGATTTTCATCAGTGTTTTGTCAATGTGTCAGGTTTTCATCAGTGTTTGGCCAGTGTGTGAGATTTTCATCAGTGTTTGGTCAATGTGTCAGATTTTCATCAGTGTTTGGCCAGTGTGTCAGATTTTCATCAGTGTTTGGCCAATGTGTCAGGTTTTCATCAGTGTTTGGTCAGTGTGTCAGATTTTCATCAGTGTTTGGCCAATGTGTCAGATTTTCATCAGTGTTTGGTCAATGTGTCAGATTTTCATCAGTGTTTGGTCAGTGTGTCAGGTTTTCATCAGTGTTTGGTCAGTGTGTCAGGTTTTCATCAGTGTTTGGTCAATGTGTCAGATTTTTATCAGTGTTTGGTCAGTGTGTCAGATTTTCATCAGTGTTTGGTCAGTGTGTCAGGTTTTCATCAGTGTTTGGTCAATGTGTCAGATTTTCATCAGTGTTTGGCCAGTGTGTCAGATTTTCATCAGTGTTTGGCCAGTGTGTCAGATTTTCCTCAGCATTTGGTCAGTGTGTCAGATTTTCACCTGTCCACTGCAATGTTTATCACTAACAGCACATGGATGATGATGTGTGCTATCAGATTCATGTACTTGAAATTGCAATTTTGTTGTGTGACATGTTTCCTTGATTTTTCTTAGGACACACAGTTTGAAAAAAAAAACAACAACACGGACATGTAAACCGCTCCATAGATTATAATGGGTTCATGTTCTACCCATTAAAAACCTGGATAAAATACTTTGTGAATCACGGATGTCTGAATGAGGCCTTACATGTCCAAATATTACACTGAATGACAAAGAACGAATGCTTGTCTGCATCCAAGATATTAAAACATGTCACATTTATGAAAAACAATTGTCCATATACATGTTGGAGCTTATATTAGGTTTATTTATTGGTTCGTATATTGAATCTACTATATTCTTGGAGACATTTACTCCAATCCAAAATCTACATGTTGGGCCTCATTCACGAAAACTGAAAGGAAAAATATCTGTTGCTCCTAGCGACCAATCACAGCTCAGATTTCATCTTTGCAAAGAGCTGTGATAGAGTGTAAGCTGCACTGTGATTGGTTGCTATGGTTTGGTACACAGTATTCCTTTTCATCAAAGCTCCCCAATAAGTTCAAGATGGTTGTGGTAATGAAAACGACACCGTAACCTCCTGTAAAATAATATAAGGCATATTGCACATGGAGGCCCATATTATGGACCCATAGTCATTCAAAGTGCTGCCATGATGTGTCACTGAACTCATAAGCAATACCATTAAGGGACCTAAAATAAGATATGCCACAATTTTATTTACTTATGATTCTCTATGACCTTGTGAGGAAAAACAAACACAATGCCATGGATTGGGAAAGTATGGGGTCTGTACAACATGAATAAGCAGTACTGCTCAAGGTCTAAATTGATGGCCATTAGAGCTCATGCAGACGACCATATTATTGGTCTGAATGCGTTCCCACAAGGCATCAGATCACACTCGGACCAATGTTTTTCTATGGGGCCGTGCACATAACCAATTTTTAATTTGGACCGAGTCTGTCAGAAAAAAAATAAATAAATAAAAATAAAAAAAAAAATAAATAAATAAAAAAAATCACAGTTTGCATGATTTGCAGCTGTAAATCAAATTGCACTCAACCATGAGAGTCAATTGGTCCATCAAAAAACTTAAAAAAAAAAAATCAAATTTTCACATACTGACAGAATGAAGAAGTTGGAGACATTTTTTGGTCAATCTACTCCACATTTGAGAAAATCGGATTACATTCCGATCAGAGTGATCATTGTGATTAGCATAATTTGACTGATGAGAGAAGATATGGACGTTCGTCCCTAAAATGGAAGAAAAAATAAAACTAGAATATCCTTCTCTTTAGTGTTAACCTTGCAATTTTCATGCATGCCCGCTAAAGCCATCTTAAGTTTTAGTATGTGACGTCTCTTTGCTTTACAAAGCATGTAATTGCCGCTTCTATCCTAGCTTCCTAGTTGTTCTGTACCCACAGGCGCATCCATAGCATCTGGTTGTGAATAATTTCTGCACCCAGGATTTATTTAAGAAAGCCACAATTGAACCAGCTTGTTGAGTTCAAGTTCAGTTGTCTACAGCCTTTTGTTTGTTTGAAAACTAATTTCCATGTAAAGTAAAACCAGATGTAGGACAGGGGAACTTTTCTCCCATTTTAATGCTCTCTGTAGCACTTATTCATTTCAAGCAGAGCACCTAGCATTCATTTTTAAGAGGAGGATAGAAACGTTATGAGGTGCTAATGATACTTAGTGCATGTGAACGAAGACTAGAGGAACTACTGAAGAGCCAGGTATCAGCATGCATCTCTTAGGAAGCACTTCCACGAGGAGTTTACACTCGTAAGTCAGCGCCAGGGTTGCAAAATTCCTATCCGCAGGCTGATCACCCAAGAAACTAACTGGGTCACAACCCCACATATTGTTGTCCTCAGAGTGATTGTCACTACCACAGAAAGGAAGAGGAATATTAATAATCTGGGACTTGGTCAAATTGCATGAGTTCCTAACTAGGACAATAAAAGAGGGGTAGTCCTACCTTGTACATTTATGGCATATCCACAGGAATGCCACAAATCTATGCTAGACGTAGATTCCTCCATCTGAACCACATCTATCTGAAGAACAGGGCCCTGACATTCGGTGCTGTCACTAGAGAGGTGGTTGGAATTTCCATTCATTTATTTTAGAATTCAGACTATTTCCCCACTGTCAGCAGTGCACAGTGGGACCCCAAGATATATGAAAGTCCCATTGGTGAGATCTGCATCTACAACACCGTTATGGCAAATCCTTTGGGTATGCCATAAATGTATGAGATGGAAAAACAGCCCTTTTACCTTCTTGGATGTTTAAGGGGAACCTGTTCATAACTTTTATTAGTTTAACCCCTTTCTGACCTTAGACGGTATAGTACATCCGAGGTCAGATGCCCCGCTTTGATGCAGGCTCCGGCGGTGAGCCCGCATCAAAGCCGGGACTTGTCAGCTGTTTTGAACAGCTGACATGTGCCCATAATAGGCACGGGCAGAATCGCAATGTGCACGCGCCTATTAACTAGTTAAATGCCGCTGTCAAACGCAGACAGCGGCATTTAACTACCGCTTCCAGCCGGGCGGCCGGAAATGATCGCATCGCTGACCCCGGTCACATGATCGGAGGTCGGCGATGCTTCTGAATAGTAACCATAGAGGTTAAAAGTTAAAAAAAAAGTTAAAAAAATGTGATAAAAATAAAAAAAAATATAAAAGTTTAAATCACCCCACATTCGCCCCATTCAAAATAAATCAATAAAAAAAATAAAAAAAATTGAACCTACACATATTTGGAATCGCCGCGTTCAGAATCACCCGATCTATCAATAAAAAAAGCATTAACCTGATCGCTAAACGGCGTAGCGAGAAAAAAATTCAAAACGCCAGAATTATGTTTTTTTTGTCGCCGCGACATTGAATTAAAATGCAATAACGGGCGATCAAAAGAACGTATCTGCACCACAATGCTATCATTAAAAATGCCAGCTTGGCATGCAAAAAATAAGCCCTCACCCGACCCCAGATCACGAAAAATGGAGACGCTACGAGTATCGGAAAATGGCACAATTTTTTTTCTTTTTTTTGGCAAAGTTTGGAATTTTTTTTCACCACTTAGATAAAAAATAACCTAGACATGTTTGGTGTTTATGAACTCGTAATGACCTGGAGAATCATGATATCAGGTCAGTTTTAGCATTTAGTGAACCTAGCAAAAAAGCCAGGCAAAAAACAAGTGTGGGATTGCACTTTTTTTGCAATTTCACCGTACTTGGAATTTTTTTCCTGTTTTCTAGTACATAACATGGTAAAACCAATGATGTCGTTCAAAAGTACAACTCGTCCCGCAAAAAATAAACCCTCACATGGCCAAATTGAAGGAAAAATAAAAAAGTTATGGCTCTGGGAAGGAGGGGAGCGAAAAACGAACACGGAAAAATGGAAAACCCCAAGGTCATGAAGGGGTTATATCACCATCATTTAGATATACTACTAGGTAATACATTGATGAATATGCCACCTCCAAAATTGGTTGTTTTTAGTATTATTAAATTGATCATCAAAAGTCATCTGGGTGATACCAGTGTGGTGAAGAGTCTTGCAGTCCTAGTTGTTGCCACTTGTGTCCCGCTCAGCACACCTATGATGTAACACGTTGACCAGGACAACATTCTGGGCAGAATGAGTTTGATAGGCCTTTATCACACCAGCACCACCCAGATGTCTCTCAGTAAGAAATGTATATATAGCACACCATCTGTTATACATAGAAATGAGCGGATCGGTGGTTCAGGTCAGTAATCTCTGGCCTTGGACAGGACCTGCAAAAATTTACTTAATCTTTGGGATTCGAGACTTTGCTTATGGTTAGTTGCACTGGCGGATGTTAATTATGCAGCATGCAATACAACTTTGATAGATATATTTTTAGAAAAGTATTATCTATCAGCATGCCATTATGGTAGTGGTTTAATCATCTATGGTCTAGTGGCATGTTCCTCTAAATAGTTTGAAGATCCGGCCAGGGATCATAGGATGAGACAAGTCTGGCACAGCGCCTCGTCAGCTTTTATCAGCGCCGATCCAGGGGATTGACAGGTCTCTCCTTTTGTACACACATGAGAGAGACCTGTCAATCAATCATGCAGCCAGGCCCTGATCAATGTTGACCATGTTTTGGGAAGTATTTATCAACTGATAGGTTCTCTTTAATGATTTTATGCTGATTAATTTACATTATTTATATAGCATTCTATGGTATATGTATTGTATTTACTGATTGGCAAAAAAAATCAAATCATTGCAAGTATTCGCTCTATATTCAATGATCTAATGTTTGTGAACAATGTTGTAAAATACATTGGCTTGATAGTGGTAGAAAATCCATCCATGACCATCTGGGATAGTGCAGATTATAGATAGGAAATACTAATTTATTTGAGTAAAATATACTGGAGCTCTTTCTTCTCCTTTCACGCTGCTATAAGGAGAATGCCTGGTAATACCCATCAACCTCTGACAGGGATTGATGATATGCAAACTCACAGCAGTGAAGCAGGAATGATTTCCATGTCATCAGCATCCTGTGATGGCTGAACATGCTGTGCATCTTTCTACATTGTGCATCTTATCTGTCCAATTGGGGTTATGTCTGTGGACATAATTGACGGGTTTGCTATTTATGGATGCTTGTAACACCAGGGTTCTCCTAACAACCAGCAATTTATAGCCATGCTCTGTTATCAAGTGTACATTTTATGGAGTTACTGCTTAATCGTGAAAACAAATAATTGGGAACCAATGCATATGGAGTGCCTACAGCCCAGGTCTTCACTGGCAGTGATTGTTAAGCCGCGGTGAAATGTCCATAATGACCATATACTGTCCCTAGAAGGCTGATTACAATGTGTTCAGTATTCACTATATTTAATGATGGGACTTTCTTTGCTTGATGCTTTATTTCTTTATTCAGTCAGATGGAGGAGCACAGAGTAATAGATAAATCTAGATGGATATAGAGAAAAAGGAGAGTGTTACCCAATGACCTCTGCAGAACAATGCCAGGCCGAAAGAGTTGGATGTTGTGACTTTCACATAATTCAAGTGACGGAAAGTTAATGTTGATTGAACACTCTGACTGTAGTTAAGTGACCCCTCAAAGTTGCCAAGCTATAGTTATCTACAACTCCTTGTGGGCTGAACAAAAACCAGTGCTAGTTTATGGATGGCATCATTAGGACTTCAATACTATGTGGGTAAAAAGTAACCATCAGTTCACAAAGCTTTTGACGTGTCATACTGGAATGTCAAAAACTTTGAGTGGTGGTGATCTTTTTGCTGAGACCACCACTGATTTCTAAAGCAGAGGGGCAGAAGAGGTACGTTGCTCTCCTCATTAGCTAAACACAGGCTTACTCATGTCTATAAGACAAACTTCACCTAAAAAGAAGAGCCAAAGTGCTGTATTGTATGAGTACAGGTGCTGAGACTCCCCATTGATGGCACAGGTAATGAACCAAAGTGTGGTGCTTGGACTTTGTTTGGCGCCCTTGGAATCTGAAGAAGACCTCAGACTTTCGAGAACAACCAAAGTTAGCTGTGCGCATCTGCTCCTTCCTTTTTAGCAATCTTCAGGGGGTAGTAGCGCCCAAGCAGCCAATGATCAAAACTTCTGACATGTCACTATGACAAGTCAAAGTTTTAGCAAGTGACTCTTACTGTTTTAAAAAAAAAAACTATGCTATGGAGCTCTTCCAAGGGCGGATGTGCCATTGGTGTAACCTGTGCAGCCTCACAGGAGCCCATGAGGTAGATAGGCCCATTACCACCTCCCAAGCTGGAGGAATTGTGCATTGTGTTTAGCTATTGGACTGCAAATTGCACATGTACAGATCTTGCATAGGGGCCTTTTTCTGTCTGTATCCCGCAGTAAGCTCTTACCTAATTAGACTGAATGGAAAACACACATTATATATATATATATATATATATATATATAAGCAATCCAGGCTTGCTTCCATCTTTAAACTGCTGGTCACAATACAGATAAATGTAACCTTTGGTTGCTGTAAGGGCTCCTCTTGTAATGTTCATTGCTTTTCCCCAGTCATGTGTCTCAGATGAGGAGAAAATAACATTTTTGTTTATCTCCGAGAACATTTTTTTCATCTAAACAAATTATTTGAATGCCATTAGGCAAAACATACTGCGAGTCGTCAGCTCCACAGACCTAGTCCAATTTCCGCTCTCACAATGATTTTTATGCAAATCAGCCCTGCGCAATCTCCTGACCTCTTTTACCATCATACTGGGACAATGACAGGTCAATAATTGCATCCATACATATCTGGAATTTATTTTTTATATTTTAAATGATAATGTTGGTATAATCAGCCTGGAATATGCTGCATTCATTTTAAAGTAATCAACCTATCAGCATGGGCAGCGCAAAGAAAATTAAAGACAAGGGTGACGATCTTTTGGCTTCTTTATAATATTTATCATGCTAAGGCTTTAAAAGTGTCTGGATCAACCATAACTGTAAGAGAAGACTAGTACGATTCTCAGTTTTTCACAAAACAAAGGCAGTTTGGTTCAATTATATCATGTGGGTGAAGGTTGTGTCTCGTCTGGGTGTTGTGGCCATATTAAGGACACATATGGGTTTTGTGAAACTGACCTAAAATAGGTCATATACATGAGATTTAATGCTTTACCTAAAGCTGGATGTGCACGAAAACATATAGAAACATTCATTGCCCATCATTGAACTGTGATCAAACAATAAATATTAATATCGGACATGCCTGATCCATCTTTCCCTCAATATACCAGTTGTCGGAAAGCTGTTAGAGAGTCCACCAAACACAATGTAGGCTTACACAGCCAAAACCAAGCCAACTTTGCAGGTACCATTCTAATATCCTAATCATTTGGAGATTACTATTAGATTTTTACCATTAAACAAAGTCTTAAAAAAAAAGACTGATAGGATACGTCAGTCCTCATTTTCATGGCCGTTAGACCAATAGGTGGCAATATTTCAGCTCATGACAAACTCTTCATTTATATCTAAAGGACAATCCGAAAAAAGCCACCTGCCCATCTCACAGTAGACACCCGCGGATAAAATTGTGATAAGAAAAATAGGTAATCAAAATTTGGAAGTAGTGAAATCCTTATTTTGCCATTACTTATACTAATCCAAATGCATATGTACCAAGATAGCAGAAGCATAGGGGCTAATAACAGACCATCTGAAGAACAGATGCTGCCTGGAATTTAAATTTCTTGCATCAAATACGAACTAGTAAGCTGACCATGAAAATTGCTGGCCTTAAGTGACCCAAGATTACACCATCAATCAATCCTCTCAAACATCCCTAGCTTGTATTGCACTGTTTGCTCTATTGCCTAATGTGTGTGATAATATTTCTTCTGTGTGAACATCCCTAACTAATTGGTGGCTGAGAACAATAATGATATAGCATATGTAATATATATTTCATGATGATTTTTGCTTAATTGACTTAAAGCTTTTACTTGCAGAATGTGATCCATTACATTTCATTCCATAGGGTTTAGAGGAAATAGAACAGCATATACATTTGAATGACCCTTTTTAATAAATGGTTTGTGTGGGCTGGACGCACAAGTAAAGTCCCATTAGTGAAAAAATAAGGCCCAAAATGAGTAGTAATCACCCATCTATCAGGGCTTTGAAGCAGAATAAGACTTTCTGCATACCACAACTGAACCCTATGTTTGGCAACTAAAGCTTCTGGGGTATTTGTCAAATGTAGCCACAGAACCCCATTTCCTGGTGAATTAGTTTATTCAATGAGTGACGTGCTGCTGTGATTTAATTAGTAATATAATATTCAAGGCAGAATTCACATTTTTAAGTATTATGGATTTTTATTAAAGTAGAACTCCTATTTTATTTTATTTTTTTTTGCACAAATAATGCAATTTGCCAGCAATATAGTGACATTTGTGTCTTCCCAGCTGTTCTATTCACACATGTAAAACCTTTCATTATTGGCAGCTGTGTTATGTGATCACTAGTGTGAAAACCAGTCCAGTGCATGTTCTGTGTAGACAGCTCAGGCTGTCCTGTGTAGCAGAATTTCTATGAATTACATGACATGATAACCTATCAAATCATTCCTGTTAGCACTTAGACCTCTCCCCACAAGCACCACCTTCTTTGTTCATCCATACTTAAGAAATCTTATAATCATACACTTTCTGCCTTATTTAGGACACCAAGAGTGAAATGATATAGCACGAGTCCATGCAATGAATAACTGCAGTTATCAACCCCCGACATTAACACTGCTTGTCTTTATCTGTAAGTATAATGTGCATAATACTCAGCGTATACTATGAGATGCAGATTCTGCCTTTTCCCCCTGTCTTCTGCTTGTAAGATTTGACAGGGAGAACCTTACCACAAGCAGGAGGCAGGTAAATAGGCTAAAGCTGCCTTTCATGTAGGACATGCAATGTAAGTCAGCACACAGTAGTTCTTCATAAAAGATCTATCACTGTCACCATTAGATAGGATTCAGATCAAGTAAAGTAAGAATTTGACACTTGGTAAAACCAGAGGCATTGTGAGAAAAGTAGTCTACATTAGAGGACTGCATCTGAAGAATCAGCATTGCAGGCAACCAACAAATAACACATAACCTAAAACTGATATAAACAAGATACACAAAATCCAACACATTTTTCTATAATAAAAGTGGAAGCTGTACTATGTAGGAAGTTTGGGTGTTTTTTTTAAAGCTATAACACCCAGATCTCCCATAGGTCAACTGACCCAGTTTTAGATCACTATAACACTGTACATTCTTATATAGAATGCCGGAGCTACAGGGCAGACTGACGTGAATGATGAATAATTATTACTCCCAGCATGCCATCAAACCCTTCTCATACTGTATGAATGTGTAGCAGTAGTCACGTAACTGTAACTCGCAAATGTTTTTCATTTACTATTGAAAAGTATTGAATTAAAAACAAAAATTTTGGGGTAGGAAGACGGCGCAATGTCAGCATTGGTGTATCACATATCAGCTCTGGTTATTAACCCAGTGAACATGATGTTACAGTGCGTTTGAGAGCCTATTCTCCGTTAAGATGCGACATGATCTAGCACACATGTCTTACATCATACTCAAGAAGGATGTTATTAAGAAAAGGTAGTCCAATAGGCCAGCACTGCTGCACATACATTAAAATAAATGAGTTGCAAAGTACATTCCTAAGGAAAGCTCTGTGAATAGTAATGCTAATGCTCTAGCGCGGTATTTGTTTGCTCTTTCAGTCATCATCGCTCACAGACACTGGGTATTCAGGTATTTAAGTCCATATGGAAACGCCATCAGCTCTGGGCTTCTGGGTTCCATGCCAGAAAAATTTATCCACATGCCTTCTACCTCTGAACATAAAAGCAAAAGGTGTTGTTCTGGTCTAATACAGAAATAATTTTTACTAGCATACGTCTAATGTTAAAACTGCCCCAATACTGCCAAAGGCATTAAAACGCCATCTGTGAAACAGATTTTTTATTAAAAAGATCAGTTTAATGTTAAGCATCTGGGCAGATGATGCTTTTCTGCTGACCTTTCACCTTCCACCTACTTTAACCCGTTATGATCCCTGCACTTAATTGTTCTGTCTGTTTTGGATTATCCACTCCCCGATTAAGCCGGCGATACTAGTAAAGAAATGCAGCACGAAAAGTAAAAGTTAAAAGGGGAAATGCTTTGTTTCACTTGTTACTTATCAAATCTATTAAGCATAGAGAAAAAAGAAAAAAAAAAAAACAACAACCAGAAACAGCATTAATTCATGCAATATTGCCACCGTCTAGTAACCAATGCATAGCCAGCAGATCAATGTTCTGTAAGTTATGCCAGGCAAGATTCTAACCACGCGGCATCACTGTGCATTGCTGTACATCAGGGTACTGCTCACCGGGAATAAATACAGCAAACAAGGGTTCATTATGAAATGTATTGGCTGTGCACTTCTTAACCCTAAACTGCATTTTGGGCACTTAAAATGGTAATGCCTGCTGTGGCACCTAGAAATGGTCAACTTTGTGCAGGTTCACAGTTAAAGGAAATCTGTCACCATGTATTTGTTACCTCATCTGAGAGCAGCATAATGTACAGAAAGACCCTGATTCCAGTGATGTGTCACTTTGTTTACTGGGTGCAGCCGTTGTGACACAATCAGACTTTTTAGATGTAGCAGAACTCAGAAAGCTGCCCCCTCCAACACTACAGCTTTCTATGTACATTGTCTACAGACAGTGAGCTGCTAATCAGTGCTGAGGAATCAGGATGTGGCTGGACTGGGATGCACCAGTCTGGCAATGATAATCTCCTGCTGATAAAACATGAGCTGTTATGGGTAAAAACAGCACACAGTCGAGTAAGTGAGACATTACGGAAATCAGTATATCAGCCCCTACCTCATGCTGTCCTCAGATTACAAAGCTAAAGCTTGCTGATAGATTCCTTTTAAAGACGTACCTCCAATTTTACAAGACAATTATTATCATGCAGGACTCTGTAACATAGCCAATTTTCTAAATCATTTTTTGCTGTTAACGCGCAGCACGGAACCCCCAAGGTCTGCTGCTAGGCTCCCGTCTTCTGTGCTGGAGAAGTGTCACCGAATGTTACAGCACTTGCTGCAGCTTAGAGTAACAAGCAGGACAAAGCATGGTTTAGTGTCTCGTCTCCCGTAGCACAGACTTTGGGCAGTCCTTACTGCGGGTCTTCAGCAAAAATTGTTAGAATTATTTACAAACATTATTTTACATCATAATCCTGCACGCTAATTTTTTTTGTGAAACTGTATATATGCTTTAAAGATGACCTTTCAGCTTTTTGGCGCGTTGGTTTTAGTAAATGCTACCATTCTCCAGAGTGTAACAATTCTGGACCTGTTGGGGGTGTGTCCCTATACCCTCATACTGTCCAATCAGGATTGACTTTGTATGAACCAGTTTGGGGGTGTACCTGAAAACGATGATACTATCCAATCAGATCTGACTGTGTATGCGCCAGTTAGGGGGTGTACCTGCTCACTGATATTGTCCAATTACTTTGGACTCTGTATGGACTTGTTGGGGGTAAGTACCTGCACACTATTATACTGTCCAATCATATCTGACTCTGCATGGACAAGTTGGGGAGAGGTGTACCTGCACAATACGATACAGTCCAATCAGATCTGACCCTGTATGGAAAGTTGGGGAGAGGTGTACCTGCACAATACGATACTGTCCAATAAGATCTGACCCTGTATGGAAAGTTGGGGAGAGGTGTACCTGCACAATACGATACTTTCCAACCAGATCTGACCCTGTATGGACAAGTTTTGGAGGGGAGAATCTGCACAATATGTATGATACTGTCCAATCAGATTGGACTGTGTATGTGCCAGTTAGGGGGTGTACCTGCGTACTGATATTGTCCAGTTACATTTGACTCTGTATGGACCTGTTGGGGGTAAGTACCTGCACACTATTATACTGTCCAATCATATCTGACTCTGCATGGACAAGTTGGGGGGGTGTACCTGGGCACTATAATACTATCCAATCAGATCTGACTCTCCATGGACAAGTTGGGGAGTGGCGTACCTGCACTCTATGATACTGTTAAAATCAGATCTGACCCAGTATGGACAAGTTGTTGTTTTTTTTTGGGGGGGGGAATCTGCATACTATGTATGATACTGTCCAATCAGATCAGACTCTGTATGGGCAAGTTGGGTTGGGTGTCCTTTCACCCTGATACTGTCCAATCAGGTCTGACTCTGTATGAACCAGTTGGTGGTGTGTCTCTGATGCTGATCGATCAAGTTTGACTTTGTAAGTCCACACCCATTTGACAAAGCAGAACATTAACTCCTTGTTACATTGTGTTCCTGAATTTCAGAAATGACTTTACTTGATCCAAAATTTTTATATAATGGAGGATACAAGTATTTTTCATCACACAAAGAAATGAGTGGAACTATGACCATAGTATCCATATGTAGTCGAATCAATGATGCTGGGTAGGAAAGAAGGAGAAATGCTCTGCTATGGCGACTGGCACAGTAGAGGAGAGCCTGAAGCTTATGAATGTGTGCAGAAAAAAGGTTCTTTTAGGCCGAGGTCACACTTGTGAGTTCAATGTGAGAAACTCACGTGAGTCTCTTGCATCAAGTCCCGGCACTGCAACAGCAAACTCCGGTCCCGAGTGCCGGCAGCACTGCTGCCGGGACTTGATGCGAGTTTCTCACATTGAACTCGCAAGTGTGACCCCGGCCTTAAGGTACCTTCACACTAAACGATATCGCTAGCGGTCCGTGACGTTGCAGCGTCCTCGCTAGCGATATCGTTCAGTTTGACACGCAGCAGCGATCAGAATCCTGCTGTGATGTCGTTGGCCGGGGCTAGAAGGCCAGAACTTTATTTGGTCGCTGGATCTCCCGCTGACATCGCTGAATCGGCATGTGTGACACCGATTCAGCGATGTCTTCGCTGGTAACCAGGGTAAACATCTGGTTACTAAGCTCAGGGCCGCGCTTAGTAACCCGATGTTTACCCTGGTTACCATCCTAAAAGTAAAAAAAAACAAACACTACATACTTACCTTCCGCTGTCTGTCCTCCGGCGCTGTGCTTTCCTGCACTCACTGTGAGCACAGCGGCCGGAAAGCAGAGCGGTGACGTCACCGCTCTGCTTTCCGGCCGCTGTGCTCACAGCCAGTACAGAGAAGCAGAGCGCCGGGGACAGACAGCGGAAGGTAAGTATGAAGCGTTTGTTTTTTTTACTTTTAGGATGGTAATCAGGGTAAACATCGGGTTACTAAGCGCGGCCCTGCGCTTAGTAACCCGATGTTTACCCTGGTTACCGGCATCGTTGGTCGCTGGAGAGTGGTCTGTGTGACAGCTCTCCAGCGACCAAACAGCGATGCTGCAGCGATCCGGATCGTTGTCTGGATCGCTGCAGCGTCGTTTAGTGTGAAGGTACCTTTAGAATGAGAGACCAGCGCAATGGAGATGACCTGGAAAAGGGATGGCCATAGGGTGGCAGACAAAAGAGAGGAAAGCCTGGCAATGATGATTAGGAACTTGGAGTAGTAGAGCCAAATTCAAAATTTTGCTATTTTTCCCTGGTTCTTCAAGTTATGCACCATGCAAACACGCACTTAATATTATGGTCCCATGGGCTTTATGTATTGCTTTATGGTGCGCAAGATTAATCTATCAACAATAAATCCCAAATTTCGACATCAAACAAATTCTTGACTGAAGCGAAATGATTAGTGTACACAGAGGTACAGTATGGGTCCATAGGTTTACATGAATGCCATATTGCAGATCAATACTATCATGATGTAGATTAGGCTTAATTCTCAGTTGAGCTGGATATGAAATTTATTAGAAGCCCAATTACTAAACTATTCAACAACCTTTGCCTATTAGAGGGTTAATTTTTTTTTTAGGATCTGCAGGAGTAAAAACATTTCCTGGAATGCAGTATGCACGGATAATACATTTAAGTTTGTTTCTAATAAAAACAGCAATTTTATTGAGCTGCAAAATTACATTCCTGCTGCAGTTTTAATTGGACACATTTTTTTGGCATAAAATCCACTAGCCAGCCATCCAAACAGAAAATAAGGAGTTACTATTTCACATGAAATGTTTGTATTTGCCAAGTTTTTTTTTTCTCCATTCACCTCCAAATAGGGTCACAAACATTTGACATCTTGATCTAGTGGCTATGTGTGTCCAATTGTGCATGTTGTACTACAACCCTCACCAGTACGTAGCTGGATTAGGATGAGGGTTACTGTTCGGAATACGTCTAATACAAATGTTAATGGATCCTCTTATAAACTAAAGGAAATGACAGGCCGCAGCTCTGGGTTTTCAGGTTCCCTTCACAGCTGTGTTTTATGACTATATGTCCTTTATATAAGTCCCCTGCTCTAGGTGTATATATATATATATATATATATATATATATATATATATATATATATATATATATATATATATATATATATATATATATATATATATATATATATATATATATATATATATATATATGGTGTGGCCAGCAAATAGTGTAGTAGTCTATGCTGGAGACCTATTTGCTTCATGTGACGGTGATATACTGTAATTTGGCAACAAGAAACTGTTAAAGAGCGGCTCAGCTTGTGCATGATGAACTATTACTTATTTGGCTGTTTAATCAAAGATGACATTTAGGTAAAGGGTATAAGTTAAAATAACTTAAATATTTTTTTAACTCCCCCACACTTCTCCTCAGATTACAGTCTGGTAAGCGGAGGAAGCTACTTTAGCCGAGTAAAGTACAGTGTAACCCATTGTCTGCTGGAGCGTATCGCTTAAAGCACCATGGTCACATTTGCATTATCTTATTGAAGAAGCACTCCAATGAAAATTTTTATAGACTTAAAGTGAACCTGTCAGCAGGATTTTGCTAAGTAAACTACAGACATTGTCATGTTGCCACTGTTAAACTGATTAAAATGATAGAAGGGCGAAAAAATCCATCTTGTGGTTCTTGTGTAATCAGTATTAGAAGATTTCAGTTAATGAGATGTCCATGCTCCGGGGCGTGCCTGAACGCAGAGTCTTATCTTCCTGCTCCAAGCCAGAAAAACCAAGGAAAAATCTGCCCACAGGCCGCCCCAAAGCACAAACAGTAAGTCTCTCTGTCTCTATGATGAGGAGCAGGTTTGTGCTTTGGAGCGGCCTGTGGGCAGATTTTTCCTTGGTTTTTCTGGCTTGGAGCAGGAAGATAAGACTCTGCGTTCAGGCACGCCCCGGAGCATGGACATCTCATTAACTGAAAACTTCTAACACTGATTAAACAAGAACTACAAGACGGATTTCTTCACCCCAGGTATCATTTTAATCAGTATAACAGAGGCGACATGACAAAGTCTGTAGTTTACTTAGCAGTAAAGCAAAACAGGGTCACTTTAACCTGTAAGTAGTGTAAGTGCATTAATATACTCACTGACTAGAGTCTTCCTCAGTTTCCAGCACCACTCCACTCCTCTTTTGGATCATGTGACTTCCTTTGCAACTTGCCAAATAACACTGCGCTCTGTGTGAGCCATAAGTGGATTTTATGATGTAGGACTATGAAGTGTCAGAACAATACTCCATAGGCAGGCATTGTAAAAGACTTCCACCTCATACATAGCATAGTGTGATCTGGCAAGTCATAATAGCTGTCATATGACCCCCAAGAGGAGCAGAGCAGTGCCGCTGGAAACCGGGGAAGACAACGATCAGTGAGTAGTTTAATGCATTTACAAAAGATACATAAACATTCTCACAGGTTTTGCCAATAGTTTAAAGTCATTGTGCACTACTCAGACAACCATTTCAGAATCGCTACCCAAGTAAAATAACTCCTATATTCGCCTATGGTGCCACTGCTGTTGCACAGGTGTTGGCACTGGCTCTCCCAGTGATCACGTGACATAATGTCATCCCTGTGGCAAATCAGCGGCCGCTTCACTCTCCCCTCCTGCTGCCCTCTATCACTTCCTCAAGATGTATGCGATTTGTCCAAAGGTGGGGAGAGTGAAGTGACTGCTCATTGTCACAGGGATGACACGGTTATGTCAGGCAATCACTGGGAGAGCAAGTGCTGACTCCATTGAAATGGCACCAGCATCGGAGGTGAGTATAAGAGTTAATATTTTGCTGGGAGGAAACATAGAGTTGAGAAGGAGTTAGTGTAGTGGACAACCCCTTTAATGGAAGCACTTCTCTAATTCATATTGAGCCACCCAATGAGGTTACTTGTGACCTGGACAAACATTGGATTTGCCTTGCCATGCTTTCCAATGCAAGGGCTGGAAATTGAAGATAACAGGTGACAATACAAGCTCTCCATGCCCCTATAGAGGCTCATACTTTAGCCCAGTATACTATAGCATGGGATAGTGGCATGCGTGCTAATGCACTTTTAATCACTTGCTGACATTTTTGTTACAATTTTTCATATAGCCGAGAACTGTGTGTATTATTTCTTATTTTAGGACAGATTGAAGTTGTTCAAGTTTGAACCTGTTAACATTGAGCAGGACTGGCTAACAATCTAATATGTTTGGGACATGGACTCTATTCTGAAAGAATATATCAATGGAAAGAAGAATCGAGCAGTTGGATGTGAATGTACTCATTTTTTTTTTCAGGGAAGAAAAGCTACTGACATAAGGGTGGATCATTAACATACTTCCTTCTTAGTATATAAACATATTCGCACTGGGCCGAGCTGAGCATACATGTGCATATGGAGGGAGGATAGAACCCTGTCAGCCACACAGACCTGTGTCAAACATCTGTGTTGCATGGTCCAAGTATGGACTTTGATGTACGGACTAGCTGTGGGTCTCCTGACCAGAACTTCAGCCTATATATGTGTCTGTCAAGCTCGTTCAGGAGACCAGCGGTCAGTCCATACATCGGGGTCCAAACTGGGGCCAAGAAATATTAATGTGTGAAACCGGCCATACACTGACTGATACAACTCCTGCAGCACTTCATTCACAAGGAGAATATGATGCTTGTTCATATCCAGACAGGTGGGATTTTCTGACTACATGGCATCATTGATTTCTGCCATTGGGGCTGGATACTTCTCTTTAGCAAAATGCCTCAAAACACAAAAAAAGTTATCAATATCTATCTATATAACTAATTCCATTCCTTTATCTGAATGCTATGACACCCATAATGTTTTTATATGTGCACGTGAAAATTTGCAGCAGACAAGGCCATAACTATTGATTCCCATCTAATGCACTTGCCTTTGCACATCTCTAGATTGTTTTTTAATTGAACACTTGAATCTCAAACATTCATGTGATAGCAGTGTGGCTTCAATTCCACTACACGTGAGAATATATTAACCCATATAATTGGAATGACAAGGTAAGCAGGCTTCTTATGCTTATTCTTGCTTTGGTCCAAGCAGGATCTGGCTCATGGTGTCATTGCAAGGTCTAGCAGC
>NC_091287.1:465066081-465096081 GCF_032444005.1 Ranitomeya imitator | reverse complement strand
ATAATCCTGAGAAGAGGACTGATATCTATTAATGCATCAAAGGCAAAAGTGGGTCTCAGCACTAAAGATGATATACAGCCATTACAGCCTCCATTGCTGTATTGCTGTGCACCGTGGTGGCATTTGAAAGTAGTGGAGTGAGTGATGGACATCTGACTTGTAGCTCGATGTTGTGTAAATGCCTTCTGATGATTTGTGTAGAAACTATTTGACACCTTAAGCTTGATATGTGATGACTAATTTCCCTTCCAGTACACAATGGAGCAATTGTGGAAATAGTGATATGAACATTTCTCCAACTTGCCCAAAGATTCTGTTTTTTCCAAAATATCACCAGGTTGCATGTTGCTTGAGCTACTGTGAGCAGCCTATGTGGCCTACCATTGCCTGCAGCATCTCTAGACTTGTCTCCCATTGAGGATATCGGGACATCATTGGTAGACAATTGCAAAAGTAGCTGCTGCAGAAGATCTCAATAATTTGTGTGCCTTCAGCATGGCAGAACATTCCTCAGACAACCATAAAAATCCTCATTGATAATATGCGAACCATGCAAGTGTGTATATTTTTGTGCGTGATGCTAATCCTCAATAATGAATAATTGAGACCTTTTGAAAATTTTGCTTCCATTTTTTAATTATTGGAATATTATTTACATGTCTATCCATCTTGTGATTTCCAAAATTCCCTGACTTTTCCATCTTGGTGTTGCAATTTCAGTTTTGATGAGTGTACATGTCTTGTTAAAACATCCCATCTCTATATGCCACATTAGAATAAAAAGGACATCATATAATGGTATTAACCTCGAAAGACCCTCAATATTTAGGTGGATTTAGCCCACCCATTTAGTACTTTATTGATCTTTCCTTTGATTGGATCTTGACCTGCATACAATATTCAATATCTCATGCAGTAGCCATTGCAAAGGAAATGTTTGGTCAGTCGCCATTTCGCTATGTGATATCAGCTGTTTACGGGGGAGTTTAGAAGTTGTAGCAGTCTCATTTCGAAAAGGGCTTATCTTGATGAGACATATGTGATGTAAGAACTTGATAGGAACTTTTTGTCTGCTAAAAAGGGTACTGCAAAGATATCTTATAAAACGAAACAAAAGAATCATTGTTTTCTACTAATAATCACAGTTGATCTTCTTTCCCAGATTCTCTTAGAAAGCTTGCTAGGCTAAAGGTCAGTTTAGGAGACAAAATATGGAGTGTAAGGGTTTCATTTTTACAGTAATCATATCTAATCGCATCAGCTATGTCAGAATGGGAGAATTATCGGATACATCAGACGATTTGCATAGATTGAAAATGAATCAAAATTAGTTTTGGTATCACTGATGGCTAAAATGACAGTCTAATTGCTTCTGCATCAAGCGTCACAAAGCTTGGTGTGTAATTTTAATCATTGATGAGTTACAGGTTAATTATGCTCTTGGAATGCAAGGAGATTTCAACCCCTTTGAAATAATTTGATCACAAAGAGCATGAAAGAGGAATCATTTTCTAATTAGTAAACACAGACATGTTTACCTTCCGGATGGGGAATATTTGCACAAACATCGTAAGCATAAAAACAAAAAAAAAAAGCGGTCTGGATGAAATATAAGTGCACAGTACAATTTCTAAGTGCTATTGTTGTGCTGGATACATGAGTGAAGGTGAATGCATTAAAAAGTGTCAGATCCAAACTCCACCTTCTTGGCTCATTTTCAGCTGATTTGCAGATCATTAATGGGGTTTTTAGCGAATGCCCATATCATAATACGAGTGCCATCAGCACAAATGTCTAAAAAAAAACTCTTCGTCTGATAACTCTCATCGCGTAGAGTGACTCTCGGTCAGGCTGGTGCCTAATGTGCAACTGATAACCTATGACAATATTCAATATAGAAGTTGGAAAGTATAAGACTAATGAATCTGATCTGTCCTTCTTAAGACAAAATATTCATAGCGAGCTCCAACGAGGTGGAGAAGGAGGAGCCAGTCGCATACCTTTCCCTTGCAATCACTATACATAGAACGTTTACCAATCTAACTAGTACTGTTGCCATAACAAACATCTCTATACGTTATCCTCCCCAAATTAATCAAACACCCCTCTAAACAATGACATCAGATTTTGGTCACAGTTGTATAAACACACATGCACTTCGCGAAAGAAAATATATATAAAAAAATAAATACAAACTTCTTTGAACTAATGGGAAACTGCTCGTGCATAGGTGATGTATATTTGTGCAAGTCAGTCAACAGGAGAAAATATGAGAATGTTTCTTATTTGGTGGTCTGATTAAAACATAAGATATAAATAATTACAGAAGTTATTCCACAAACAGATGTTACATTTAATTAATACTCCCGTCAACTCAAATACTTTTTTTTTTTCGGAGGTGTCAGCGTAGACAGCCCAGGGAGGAACATTTTCAAGCATTGCAGCTATAACCCTTCTTTAAAAAAGTTGTAGCAAAAGTTGTTCTGAAAAGCAAACACCAACTCTGCCACTGCAAACACTTTAAAGTCCTCTGCTGAATACAGAACAGAAGCACAAAAAGCTCTAAGGGCTTATGTGGGAGGCTTTCATTCCTAAACGTAACCGCGGTAAAGCGTCACAGTCTGAAAAGTGCACTAGATGAACCAGGAATGAGAAGGAACGACTAAAATGAAATAAAACAAAAACAAAACAAAAAATATAACGAAAATCATAAATAACACATACCTCTGTGCAAACGCAGCAGTTGTTCTTTTACAGTATAGAAAAAGTGACTTCAGCGCCCATATTCTTTTTTTTTTAATTAGGGGGGCAGTGGTACAATTATTGACTTTAGCTTCCCTTTCAGCAGTTAGTATTTTGCATGATTACCGAGTTCTATGAAAACTAAAAGGAAAAAAAACTTTCCCAGAAACCTTTTCTAATAAAAAGGAAGGCACTTGCTGAACAATGGCAGCTGAATTCCGCTGTATTTAAAATGCAGAATTCAGCTTAGAACAAAAGAGGAGCTGGAATCGTTGGTGCACTCCGGTTTTTTAATTGAGATTGTCCCGGCCTCCTTCTATGGTCCAGTGCGACAGTGTTTGTGAAATGATTAAAAAGAACGTGATCAGATGAAGAGGATAGGATGAAAGGAAAGGAATGCTAAGGTTAGCCACACTGCTTAGAACCAAGAGAGAGAGAAAGCCAATGGGCTCCTTAGCCTATTGTTTTTTTTCTCTATCCCATCTGCTATTTGACCATCTCAAATACTTTGCCATCAATTCTCGTCTTTGAGAAAGGGTTAAAAGTTGCCCACTTGTGACATAATGTGCTACCAAACTACAAATCTGGACAAGAGAGGAAAAAAAAGAGTAAATAAATAAAAATCCTTGAATTATATCAAGTTTCCAAAAGGTCATCACTGTCTCTGCTGTGGCCTTTTCCCCATACCAAATCCTCTATCAATATGTCATAGAGAGTTAGGCAAAGACAAAAGAGAAGCTCAGTGTGAAAACTGCACATATATCTAATCCTGACAAAGGAATGAATGGGCCTTCACAAGTATAATTATACTTGTTTATTTGTTACCACGTACAGAGGACTGATGAAAAAATCCATCAAAGTGGTATTATGCAGACACCAAGAGCTTCTTTTCTTTAGTGACTAAAGCCACATTGAAGCTTAAATTCCTTATTGTTAAATTCAGAAGGGAAAAAAAAAAAAAAAAGATTTTGGCCGAACTCTTTGCATCAGTTGCTGACAGATCTTTTGTACAAGAGAAGTATTATTAGAGCCATTAGCTAGAAACTTTTCTCTCGTACCTTTTTTAGCCACATTGTAAATCCTTGACTATGAAGTACTGTATTTGTTGTAAAAAGTGGTGGATTTTGGATTAATTGACTTTGTAATTGCTGTCATTACAAATTTCTGTACCCACCCATGTATCCCATATTCAAAATAAATGTTAATTCATCAACAACAACATGGAGGTAACCAGCCAACTAGTGAGGAGCGAGTATGCTCATTACTCAAGTTTTCCGAGCATGCTCGGGTGTTCTCTGAGTATTTTGGGCGTGCTCATTGATTATGTTTTTGTCTCTGCAGCTGCATATTTGAGGCTGCTACACAGCATAAATACATGTGGGGGTTCCCTAACAAACAGACAATCCCTGCATGTATTCATTCTGTCTAACAGCCGCAAATCATGCAGCTGCGGAGACAAAAACATAACCCATGAGCATGCCCAAAATACTGGGAGAACACCCGAGCATGCTCGGAAAACTCGAGTAACGAGCACACTCGCTCATCACTAAAGCCAACTTTTAATATTCAGTGGCTTTTTGACAACTCCAATAAGAATCTTGGTTTATCTTTTTCGATAGCTGTTGGGAAAGCATAAGACCTAGGGCTCCCATACACATTAGATTAATGTCGGCTGAACCCCCTGATATCTACAGGTACGGCTGACGGTCTATCGGGGGTGCAGGCCAACTGATGGTCGTGAGAGATGATGACTGTGCATGTATGATTTCAGACTGTCAATCGCATTGTTCTCCCTGGGATAAGCGGCCAGCTGACTTATCAGTCGGCAGATATCTGATTGAGAACATTGGAGCGCACAGCCATGACAGCACTCCGGTATATGGGAATGTATGCATCAGATAACTGTCAGCTGAATGATGCTTCAGTCATCTAATGTGAATGGCCAACCTCATATCATATCCTACATTCTAGATGTATAGGCATAGGTTATTCTTACTACTGCCCTACGAGAATAAATTCTAAAATGCCAAGGGCCTTACTAATGTAAAGCATTAGTTGGCACCCCAAATTTTAAAGACCCACAAAAAAGCAGGGAATTTAAAAGTTTTCAGAAGAACCTTATGAAATATGACATGTAAAATATGTAACAGATGAGCTATTTAGTAGCCATTACACTTTAAAAGACCCTAAATCAAATAACCAAGTCATTGTTAT
This sequence comes from Ranitomeya imitator, assembly GCF_032444005.1. NCBI lineage: Eukaryota > Metazoa > Chordata > Amphibia > Anura > Dendrobatidae > Ranitomeya > Ranitomeya imitator. The sequence continues at coordinate 465,091,125 of NC_091287.1, read as the reverse complement.
TTTGGGGGGAGTGGGAGCGAAATAAGCTTTTCCTTAGTGGACAGAAATATATCAAAGTAAAAGCAATCTGCATAGTTAATGTCTTTGTGCTCTTTCCAATTTAAAACAGAAAAGCTGTAATTTTTCTTTGCTGGCAATCTGGAAACACTCTGGAGTTAATTACAGCTGATTCGTAGTGAACCGCACAAACAAAGGCCAGTCTATGTCCAGACAATTATACTGCATTAACCAGCTTAGTGCTTCCTGCTGATGGTTCAGGGTTCTTCCATTACACCCTTCTACCTTCCCAGCACGATAGAAAATGCTTCTGCAAGGAGGAATTAATGAAGAGAACTGCAGAAGAATGTGTGACGACCTCTTCTGACACAGCAAAAAAAAAAAAAAACTTTCCACCCATGTCACGACAAAAGGAGAGAAGGTAATTAAGTCTGAATAGAGGGATGTAACCAAATATTGTATGTCTTTAGTGGTAGGCACATAAAAAAAAGAGATAGCTTACAAAGGCAGACTGGAAAGTGCCATTCAACCTGATGACTACTCCTATCGTCCTCTCATCTTTTTCCTCTCCTCCCTCCAGGCCATTGAGGCTAAAAGCTCATATTGTTTTAATTTTCCAATCAAATGTTATGGGGCCGGTGATTCTTAAGTTTTCTTTTACATAGGAATCAAAGGAGGACAAATATTTTGGGTATGACTTTGTAATGGGTACTCATGTAAATTATGCAAAGAATGTCAACATCTTTGGAAATGTACTAATCTAATGGCCTAAAACAGCTCAAGTCGAATGGGCTTACTTGTCTTTCAATGATTTTCTAAGGAAAAGGGTCCTATAAACCTATTCCTTTGGCAGATAGAAGGTCTTGGAGGTGATGTTTCATTTTGCGGAGACCAAGCTGACATATAGAGACTAATGGCCCAGGCAGTACACTCTGGAGGAAAAAGTAGGTAAATTATCTCTCCTCCAAAAGGACAAAAGCTATCTATCGTTCTTGGGACACGTACTAGAGGAAGCTACCTTGTAAGTCTACTTCTTACTCCACACATGACTTGAGATATGTACCCATACCATAGTTTCTAACATACAAGTTAAATTGCCCCTTCCTACCTCCACATAGACCAAGCATGGCATCTGATATTGGTTCCGTGAGTGTGGATCACAGCTTTGAATTGAACTCTACAAGTACAATGGTTGCCCCCAAGCTATGTAGACTATTTAAAGTTACAAATGTAAATAGCACAACCTGACTTGGTGAATCCAATAGATTTCTTTCTTTTACATTTATCAATATCATTCTACAGCTTTTGCTGCTATTCCAGATTTAACGTCTGAGTCATGTTCCTTTTTCTTCCAAGAACATTTCAGAATCAATATGTAAGAAGTGAGAGCAATTACTTGTAAGTTGCCTCAGTAAACAAACATGCATGAAACATTTGGAAAACTGTCCTGTATGAGCGAAAGAAAAAAAGAGCACAAGCATAATTATTTCCATACAATTAACAAAGAAGAATAGCATTAGTCTACAAGCTGCTGCCAGGGAGCCCAGTGTTAAGAATATTTGTTGTTAAACATAAAACATGTCAGCCATGCTGAGCTTGTGGTTAACCTATTTAGGCTATATTTCAGAGCGCTCTACTATGAAACATATTAAAAATATGTTGATATGTGCAAACTGACAATCAACATGGGCTTCAAGATGTGTGTATTAAGAACTATTTTATTTAAAGTCCTAAAAGTACAGTATTTCAGTAATATTACAATTACTTATAGCATTGTAAAGAGTTGGCATATGACACTACATAAACTCATGTCTGTTATCTTGTCTTTTGTAGACGTGGTTTCAAAAAGCAAGGAAAACCAGAATTCAGCTTTTCTAAAAACTACCCATTGCAAAGATGAGTAATGTATGGGAAACCATACTTAAGTATACCCTTCTACACACTTTCATTTTTCTGTAGCAAGGTTATCTTCCAAGAAGGAAGGTTCTGTCCAAACAAGCTTTCAGGGGCAATGGTATTGACGCTATTGATTCAGGTTCCTGTCGTCTCAGTTTTCTGACATGTACCAGTATACTTTTGGATGCCATAGTGAAGACCTGGGAGGAACCTAATCTATCTTTATTGCAGTGAAGGTAATATTTTACTTTTTAACCGAGCCGTAGTGGAATGTCAGAGTAACACATAACAGTATATTTTATCGTCATAGTCTATATTTGAAAATGGCACTTAAAATAAAACCCATCAATTGAAACAAAACATTTCTAGTGGGAATGGAGATTCTTTCTCTCCACAATGGGTACGGTAATATATTTCTTTCCAATCAATCTAATCAGCCCAAAGTGATGATAGCAAAAATCCGCTAAGTGCACCGAAACACCATGCAAATAATGTGTATTTCTGTAAGATAGAGACCCGTTGAGCCTTAAGAATTAATCGCATCTCTTGGTCTCATCTATGCAAAGTAGGATTAGAGCTAAAATGATGACTTCTTAATCCCTTTGATTTTCCTTTACTAAATAAATATTAATCTACAAATCAGAAAGGTTCTGCCAGGTATTACAATGCGCACAATGTACATTAGGAACATACTTAACGGTTATGTAAATTGCACTCAATTTTACAAGCTGCTCATTGATGAGACTGGTCCCAATCCATTTCCTCTTCAACCCTCAAAAATCCCTCTCAGATTTGAAAGTTTAAGTTCATAATCCTACTAAACAGAAAGATTAACCTTGGAATCCATTAAGTCTTTCTTGAAAGAAATTCACTGCATTAATCATGTCAGAGAATTAACAAATCATATTACCATGTTTATTTATATGTCAATACTTTCAACCTGCAAATCCACCACAATACAATCTATTTCTTGGTGGAACTTCAGAAGCAGTAGAAATACTACTAAACTCTATAGAACAGAGATGATCAGGACTATTTTTTGTTACAAATGATTTGCTTTTTTGGTGTATCGGTTATTCATCAGAAGTACAAAACCATTACAAAATGCAGTGTTAGGGGTCGAGTTCCCGCCTCTGCACAGGGGGAATCTCGGGCCATCTCCGCTGCAGTCTCCCATTCTTCTCCTGCTGCAGTGGAGCCTGCTCAGTGGAGACGTTGGTCCCAGCGTCTTGCTCAGTCTTACTCTGTGCATAGGGTTATTGCTGCTTTTCCAGCTTCTGCCATTGAAGCCAGTGCTGGGCAGCGGCGAGCAGACGCTTTTGGAACTAAGTCCTGCTTTTCCCCTTCTGAGCATGCCCAGGGCAAGATCTCCTGTTGGAGCTCGAGGGTCACATGCTCAGATACTGCAGCATATCCCATTGGTCCTCCAGGAAGGTCCTGAAGGTGCTCAACTTCTGTGGCAGCCTCTCATTGGTACTTCTGGGAAGGCCCTGTACATGCTGCAGCTATATAAGCTTTGCATGACCACACGGCCATGCGCTAGTGTACATCTGTATACGTGTGTGTGTAGTGAGTGAAAGTCGTTCTTTAAAATCCCCTCCCTATTGTATGACTGTTTGCGTATGGTGTATGGCTGCTATCTAGCACCTGACTGAACTCACAGTGTTAACACACGAAACAGCGTCTACTGCTGTGACCGCCAGTGTGGTTCCACACGTCATTAGAGCGCTTCCTTAGCCCAAGTCTGGGTGGTTAGTGGCGTCCGCTAGTATGGCACAGTTCACACTCTTGTGCTCTAACTATTATTTCAGTTCACCTCTTACACCCAGTAGCGGTGTTGAGCACAAGTAGTCTAGACGGACTCCAATCCCAAGTCTTGGGACTGAGCTCGGTGACTCCTTGCTTGCGCTCTTTTGTGCGGTACCGCGGCCCTGTGACTTAACAGGGTTTGCTTCCACCACCATATAGCGCTGCCATTTGCTAGCAGCAGGTTCTCACCTGCACGGTGGACCCTGGACTGCGAACGCATCTAATATCGTCTCACCTTTTTGCTTGGTGCGTTCCACCAGTCCTAACATGAAGTCACTTTAAAAATGACATTAATATAATACACAATTCTAAAACCTGAATTGGTCCTAGGTAGAGTTGGTGTAAATTGATTTGCAAGTCCCATTCATTCGGCCACAACAGTAGTCTGTGGTAGCTGAATTAGAAAGGGGGTACCGTCTCTTTTCAACCGGAATCTGTGATTCTTCTTTTGACTACCTGGACTGGTGCAACATCACCATTATGGCATAATTCACATTTAATGTTGGCTAGTCAACAGAAGATCCGTGGACACAACCAGGTCAGAAGTGGTACTACTTCTCCCATCCAGTGGCCACAAACCACAGTCGAGGCCGATAGAATGGTATGTGCAAGTAAATTTGCACCAACACTAGTCCTAGGACCTAAGAAATGAACAATATTGCAGTATTTCATTTAATATTTTATGACAGGCTGTATTGGATTTTCCATGGACAGATTACAGGGTTGTAGTATCCTGACAACCTGGTATGGCAACAGCAAAGATCCCCATCTGCTTTACTATTAGATCATTCATCCTTAATAAGGAACTATAAAATAAAATGTAAAATATACTTGAAATTTTGTACCTAAAGCCTAAGGTTGCACTACTGGGAGATTTTAATTTATTGCATTTCCTTTCTTAATTCTGTCACTTATTGCCATTGTAACCTTAAGGACTCAAACCACCATTTACATCGATATCTATATTCAAATTTGCTTATAAGGTTTTTGAGTCTCTAATTTTAGTAAATATATTCCATATTAAATATCGTATAGTTCCTCTGTTATCCCTTCTAGAATATATAGATACATTGTCATGCTGGGTGTTACCAGTAAGGGATGTGCCCCTACAAAATTGGATATCGTCCAATCACTGCTGACAGTATAAGAGTGTGATGAACCCTCTTGGCAAGAGGTACAATAACACCCAGTATTCAATACATACATATCTTAGAGCAATGACAAAGGAACTGCACTTTACAGAGCTCTAAGAACTATTGACTATAACTGGGATTTCATTGGGCTTACAAGTAAATAAAGAGAAATGACAGAAAATCATATAGGTTTACTGATTTAAGTCAATGACAGTCAGTCACTGAGCAAGCAGATTGGCGCTGCTGAAGTAGATGGTATGAGCTACTATGCTCAGTGTTTGGCTGCTGTGGTAGTGTGTTCTGTCGTGATGTCACCACTGCATCCAGTAAACAAGGAACGGATACGCAAGGCAGAGTTGTTGATAGAGCATAGGAGTGTGAGTACTATCCATGTTATATAAGTGCCCAATATGTGCCAAAGCATTTGGGCAAATATTTTTTCATCTTGGAAAACCCTTTTAATATTGTATTTTCCTTTCCTTTCTAGTAGTTTAAAACTATGTGAGCAATAACTAAAAAAAACACACATGCCACTGATTACAGCCGATTTTGAAAGTTTTCCCACCTAAAAAGCATGGAGAAGTCTGTAATTTTTATCGTAGGTACGCTTCAACCGAGACAGAATCTAAATATAAAAAAGCAGAAAATCACATTATTTGATTTTTACATAATTAAAATTGCATGAAATAAGTATTTGATGACCTACCAACCAGCAAGAATTCCGACTCTCACAGACCTGTAAGTTTTTCTTCAAGCAGCCCTCCTTCTCTGCACTCATTACCTGTATTAATTGCACATGCCTGAACTTGTTTCCTGTATAAAAGACACCTGTCCACAAACTCAATCACACTCCAACCTCTCCACCATTGCCTAGACCAAAGAGCTGCCTAAAGCCCCCGTCACACAAAGCGAGATCGCTAGCGAGATTGCTGCTGAGTCACAAGTTTTGTGACGCAACAGCGACCTCAGTACCGATCTCGCTATGTGTGACACATAGCAGCGACCAGGCCCCTGCTGTGAGATCGCTGGTCGTGTCGGAATGGCCTGGACCTTTTTTTGATCATTGAGGTCCCGCTGGGTAGCACACATCGCTGTGTTTGACACCTTACCAACAACCTCATGACAGGACGTCCCTCATTGAGGTCTGTTAATGGTCATGAAATAGCTGCCATGTTACATCGTTGTACAGGTCGCTACAGGTCGCCACATCGCTGCTGCGTCGTTGGGGAGATCTCACAGTTTGACATATCACCAGCGACCACATAGCGACGCAGCAACGATCCCTGACAGGTCTTATCGTTGTCGGGATCACTGTAGCGTCGCTAAGTGTGATGGGGCCTTAAGGACAACAGGAACAAAATTGTAGACCTGCACAAGGCTCTAATGGGCTACAGGACAATTAGCATGCAGCTTGGTGATAAGGTAACAACTTTTGCCGCAATTATTAGAAAACTAGATGGTGGCCTGATTCTAACACATCGCGTATTCTAGAATATGCATGTCCACGTAGTATATTGCCCAGCCACGTAGTATATTGCCCAGCCACATAGTATATTGCCCAGCCACATACTATATTGCACAGCGACGCAGTATATTGCCCAGTCACGTAGTATATTGCCCAGCCACATAGTATATTGCCCAGCCACATACTATATTGCACAGCGACGCAGTATATTGCCCAGTCACGTAGTATATTGCCCAGTCATGTAGTATATTGCCCAGTCATGTAGTATATTGCCCAGTCACGTAGTATATTGCCCAGTTACGTAGTATACAGCACAGAGCCACGTAGTATATTGCCCAGTCACGTAGTATATTGCCCAGCCACGTAGTATATTGCCCAGCCACGTAGTATATTGCCCAGCCACATAGTATATTGCCCAGCCACATACTATATTGCACAGCGACGCAGTATATTGCCCAGTCACGTAGTATATTGCCCAGCCACATAGTATATTGCCCAGCCACATACTATATTGCACAGCGACGCAGTATATTGCCCAGTCACGTAGTATATTGCCCAGTCATGTAGTATATTGCCCAGTCATGTAGTATATTGCCCAGTCACGTAGTATATTGCCCAGTTACGTAGTATACAGCACAGAGCCACGTAGTATATTGCCCAGTCACGTAGTATATTGCCCAGCCACGTAGTATATTGCCCAGTCACGTAGTATATCACCCAGCCACGTAGTATATCACCCAGCCACGTAGTATATTGCACAGTGACATAGTATATTGCCAAGTGATGTAGTATATTGCACAGCGACGTAGTATATTGCCCAGCTGCATAGTATATTGCCCAGCCACGTAGTATATTGCCCAGCTACGTAGTATATTGCCCAGCCACATATGTCACAGGTTACAAAATAAAAAATAAACATACTCACCTTCCGATCCGAGGGCCCCTTGTAGTTCTAACAAACTCACCATCCGATCTGAGGGCACCTTGTAGTGCGCGGCTGCCGCCATCTTCCGTTCCCAGGATGCATTGCGAAATTACCCAGATGACTTAGCGGTCTCGCGAGGCCGCTAAGTCTTCTGGGTAATTTTGCAATGCAACGCCGGGAATGGAAGATGGCGGCCGGCTCTGCGGACAATGGAGGGTTAGTATAGCAGGTTTTTTGTTTTTTTATTATTTTTAGCATTACATTTTTTACTATTGATGCTGCATAGGCAGCATCAATAGTAAAAAGTTGGGGACACACAGGGTTAATAGCGGCAGTAACGGAGTGCGTTGCTGTTGGCATTAACCCTGTGTTAGCGGTGTCTGGAGGGGAGTATGCAAGTGCCGGGCAGTGACTGCGGGGAGTAAAGAGCGGCCATTTTCTTCTGGACTGTGCCCGTCGCTGATTGGTTGTGGCTGTTTTGCCGTGACCAATCAGTGACTTGTATTTCCATGATAGACAGAGGCCGCGAACAATGAATATCCGTGACAGACAGAAAGACAGACAGACAGGACAGAAAGACGGAAGTGACCCTTAGACAATTATATAGTAGATGGAAGAAACATAAGACTGTCAATCTTCCTTGGTCTGGGGCTCCATGCAAGATATCACATTGTGGGGTAATGAGGATTCTGAGGAATCAGCCCAGAACTACACAGGAGGACTTGGTCAATGACCTGAATATAGCTCGGACCACAGTCAAAAGTCTTACTGCTCATGCAAGCACATGTCCAGGCCTGTTTAAAGTTCGCCAATGACCATCTGAGAAGGTCATGTGGTCAAAAAGGACCAAAATAGAACTTTTTGGCATGAACTCTGCTCGCCATGTTTGAAGAAAAAAGAAGGATGAGTACAACCCCAAGAACACCGTCCTAACCGTGAAGCATGGGGGGGAAACATACTTTAAGCGTGCTTTTCTGCAGAGGGGCAGGACAACAGCACTGTATTGAAGGGAGGATGGATGAAGTCATGTATTGCGAGATTTTGGCCAGCAACCTCATTCCTCAGTAAGAGCATTGAAGGGTGTTGGCAGCCAGACCAACTAAGGAGTGGCTCTGTAAGAAGCATTTCAAGGTCCAGGAGTGGCTTAGCCAGTCTTCAGACAAGAACCCATTAGAAAATTTTTGGAGGGAGATGAAACTCAATGTTTCCCAGCATCAGCCACAAAACTTGAATGATCTGAAGATGATCTATATGCAGGAGTGGGTCAAAAATCCCTGCTGCAGTGTGTGCAAACTTGGTCAAGAACTACAGGAAATGTCTGACCTGTGTAATTGCAAGCAAAGGTGTCTGTACCAAATATTAAGTGCTGTTTATCTATTGTATCAAATACTTATTTCATGCAATAAAATGTAAATTAATTATGTAAAAATTATACAATGCGATTTTCTAGATTATTTTTAAGATTCTGTCTCTCACAGTTTAAGTGTACCTACGATAAGAATGACAGACCTCTCCATTCTTTGTAGGTGGGAAAATTTGCAAAGTCGGCAGTGTATCAAATACTTATTTTCCCCACTATACATGCATTTAGTGGAACATTTACACAACATACCACAAGATGTCAAAGCCCCATTCACATACTTCTATGGCATAGTAGTGCCTGAAAGATAACTATTTGCTTAAGGAGACGAAAATTATTACTATTAAGTCAGTGTTGGTTCATTTATCTGACAGAAAATTGTCACGTGTTTTTGAAAAAAAGTTCATAAATCATAAAGTGCCTTAATTAATAATGATTTAAATCAATTTGCTTTTGGCCATGGGTGACGGGTATTTAAGTGCCCAACCAAGGTATCTGGTATATAAGTGGACATGCATCTACTGTATAAAAAGAAAGATTACATTAATGTCCCTTTTAAAATGAACCAATTACCACTACTTCCTATGACCACGAGTCACGGTTAGTAGTTACCCATTTCCCTAACCCTAAAAAGTAAAATGTTGAGATCTGTATCTGAGGCGTCAAGAAAAAATATAACTTGCATTAGAAAAGATATTGGGGTTCAAGTCTTGCCTGAAGAGCTCTTTGGAATATCTAGAGCTTCTCAATATGGGTGGTTCTTGAACTTTATCTTCCTTTCTTTTTCACAAATTTGCTGTATTTTCTTGGATGCTTTCACCCTGCGGACACCGCCCAGGACTAGCCCCTGGAGTTTATCCACTAATATTATTTTATATGTCCAATCCTTGTACCCCAACATCTCCGATATGTAGTTAGCTGTGCATCCTTGTTGGTAAAGCAATCCACTTAAGTGGTGTCACTGGAACACAAGTAGCTTGAAATGCACGTTTTACAATAATGAAAACCATACCAGCCCTTTTATGTTTCTTAGGCTACTATTTTCCTTTGTTTTTCAATATGTGATTCTGGAATTGCTGAGTTTTTATATCAACAGCAAGGATTCAAAAAACAAATACATACTGTGCTTCTTTGAACTAAAGTTCACTTTTCAAAGGGCACAAACACAAGCATTGTAGTGTCCCCGCAATAGTGGTTCATTAATAATTATTAGTGTGGTTAAGAAACAGAAGGACATTGAGTCAGCAGGGGTTTTGAAGTAATCAAAAGTAATTTTAAGGCTCCATTCTTTGATAGAAGAAGCCTTAGTGATGCTTCTGTGTACATATATACTTGGTGGAGCTATACAAAGTAATGTGTTCATATCCACATGGGAGGAGGGACCCCTGTTGTTTTAACAAAGCAAGTCAGAGTTTTAAGGCATCATTAAACAATTAGACGATGAAGTCGGTCCTATGAAACCATAATTTACGACTATGTTCTAACAACATCCCAACAATAAAGTTTCTATTCTTTGGTTACTGAAGAAAAAAAAAAGTTTGTCTGAAGCCTAACACCACTGTAATTATCTTCATAAAACTAATCACAGGCCAGGTATTTCGGGAAACATTCCATTTCTATTAGCAACCCTCCAAGTCATGATGATTTAAAAAACAGGCTGCGTAGGGCTGAGAGAAAGTATATTTAAAGCCTTTCAGTACATATTTAAACAGTGCGCTCAACACCCCTTACTGGTGATGCTGGTCAGGCAATTAACAGATGGCGTCCAGATCTTGCAAAAGCCAACACTCAATATGGTTTATTAGGATTCAGCACTTTGGTGAAGGTTCATCTTTGAGGGAATATATAGCTTTCAAAACCAAAGGCTTGATAGAGGTCATTGTGGTTGAGGGTCTGAGGTGCGTAATAATCAACAGTTTGATTTTCTTATATTTCTAGATCCTTCATATTTTTTGTAATAGATTATTAATTCACTTAGTTTGATGCATAAATGAGAAGAGACAGTTTACGGTACCTCTGGAAAGCGTCATCTTTTTGTAATTTTTATTTTGTTTTGCACTGAGGCTTAATTTGTCTGTTGTGTAGACGTGAAATGAGCAATTAGGTAATTAACTTTTGTGTTTTTAGATGTATGAACCTTAATTAGATTTGATTATAAACAAACAAATGTCAACCACAATTATAAGGTCCTTGCTTTACCCACACATTATCCCTTTTCAAACAAACTTGATGTCACACAAATTATAATCAAGCGGACAGCAATTCAGAGTTGAATTCTACATGATTTGCCCGTAACCTGATTACCTTAACTTCAATATCATTACAGGAAAAGTATTTTAAGATAAATAATTACCAGAATTCCAACAGGAGACAAGCTTAATTGTATTGATTCAGGAGAACCGGGCATAGTGGGAGAGAGCTGACGGAATAATGTTATCTTAAATCTACCCTTTCTATTAAAATGATATTGCCTGGCAGGAAAAAGGTAATCGGAGATAGGTGTATGAAAAATCAGATACAGAGCTCAAATAATTATTTTACCCAATTATCTCCTGCAAGAAGCAACAAAATATCACTGTGGAGCAACCTTATGGAACTGACTTGTTGGGGGTTTATTACTGAGTGGTTCATCTGTTATAGGCAAGAACAAGCAGATCTGCCAGGACATAATGGAGGTGAATGATTAGTTGTGTAGCACTGTGAGTGAACTTCTCCTCAATGCAATAAGAGTTAATTAAAGTTTACCACCAAACATCAACCAAAGTAGGATGTTGATCGTGTTTCAGCATTAAGTGCAAGCAGACAATGGTTGGCAGCAATTAGAACAGCTATCAAATGACCCGCAATGATAATTATACATTCAAAACAGCTGAAAAAAACTAATCAGCTTTCCTTTTTTTCCTCTCTCTCTCTTTCTCTTTGCAACGACAATTCGAAAGGCAGGAAGCAGGTATCAGATTATTTCAGTTTAACACTGTAAATCAATAGAATTAAACAAGCAGGAGTTGTCTGAGTACATTATCTAGCAAAGAACAATTTACTGCACCTGATGGACGAGATCCTGAACCCATTCACTGAATGAGCACAAAAAGGCAAAGTGGATATGTTTCAATAAAATGTTCTGCAAGCCTGCTATTAGAAGAATGGCTATTTAGACCATCTACTCCCCCCCCACCCCAACTTCATAATTCAAGCATTCTTTGCTGAATGTTTAAACATTTGTTGTCTCTTATGGTAAAAAATGTCGTCATTTTCCTTATTTATTTTGCCTAAAATCGAATGTTTTTATTTATATTTGCTAGCATTTTATTATATTATGTGTTCATTAAATAAAAATAATTTACATAAGAAAGGACATTCTATATGCCTAGAAATTCTACCTCCTGGCGTCTTTGTACTAAACCTTTCTGTTTAATGTATGCAAGATAACATCAGCGAAAATTATTTTCATAAAATGGCTCACTGCTTTGCATAGTTATTGGGCTGCAGCCTAAAGCTGTTTTACAGATTTTATTTTCTACCCTTACTAACAAACCTGATTTTCCCAACTAATACTGTTATGGTAGGGATTTGAGCACAGAGTTGGCTAATCCCAGTATTTCCCTAGAGCTGTATTTAAATCATGGCCCACTCCCAGTACAAAAGTGTCTCCAAAAGCCCTTCTGCCCCCTTCAGCACTCATACGCTCATTGGTCCTGACATTTTCACTTCAGACTTGACAAATGAGCCGACGGCTGTGATCTGATTGTGCTTTATCTAAGATATATCATTAGCTCTCATCACTATCTCCTAATGTAGCTTCCCTCACTGAATCCTTCCTAGAAGTCTCAGGGCCTGTTTGATACACAGTTCAATAATGTGAGCCATCTAATGGAGGCATGAAAAAAGGTGGGACAGTTTAAAATGATCTACCAATAATTAGTAAAGTATTAATTCTTCAGAATATTGGTAATTGTAACCTATTTTGATGATTTGTATTATCTTTTTCATTACTATATAGTATAAGATTTTGACTGATACGGAAAATCCAGAAGAATTTTTAGTGATTTGCGTCCAAATTTTGCACTAATATGGTTTCCTATTTTATATTGAAGATTGTTTTGAGTCTATATAGTATATTGATCTGGGTAGTCTGATACCTAAAACCTCCAGAGGAATCCTATACAACACTATTGGACCTATGGGCTTACTTGATTCAGCTTCCCATCTGGGCCGTCAAATCAAAAAATTGTTTTCCTAAAAGTCAATACATCAGAATTTCATTCTTCAAAGAAATCATTTTTATTTTATGTAAAAAAAATGCTATGCAAAGTTTTGGCTACATATGGCCTTTACCGAGCACAGAAATAACAGAAAACGTAAAAATTAGTCTGATGCCAATCATAGTCTATCTGGTAAGAAACCTTGTTTGGATCATTGTCACTTGGAACTTTTACCTTAAACCATAACCTCTCAAGAACTAATTGTAATACAACAATCTGTGGAAATGGAGGTCATTGGCTTTGAGCTAAAGTCCTATTCTCTTTTAGGCTCAGTAAGATGTTTCATACGTTTGTTCGCATTGGCAGAAACCCACCCTCATCTCCAGGGAAGAATAAAACCAAGTGCACATAGGAGCTTGTAGACATAAGTGGTGAGCTACTTTAGGCACTACACATGATGTCCCTGTTGACAGTGAGTACTTAAACAGGTTTCTAGGCCCTGCAACTACTGGCAAACATCTTAAGTTGAATCTTAAGGACATAATGATTGCAATTATTGATGCAAATTTTAAACTTTTTAATGATCGTCATCAATGTCTAGGGTACTAGAAATGATGAGCAGTGATGGCTAAAAATCTGCCTCATTAGTATTAACACACTTTCATGCTTCAAAAATGGAAGTAAATGCTATGGTTTACTTTACCGTGTCTCTTAAAAACAAAAAAACATTGTGGAAAATATTAATGTCTATGACAGCCTTTAAGCCCTAATCACCATTGAGAGTTAAGGTACCGTCACACTGGACGATATCGCTAGCGATCCGTGATGTTGCAGCATCCTGGCTAGCGATATCGTCCAGTGTGACAGGCAGCAGCGATCAGGCCCCTGCTGTGATGTCGCTGGTCGGGGCAGAAAGTCCAGAACTTTATTTCGTCGCTGGACTTCCTGCTGACATCGCTGAATCGGCGTGTGTGACGCCGATTCAGCGATGTCTTCGCTGGTAACCAGGGTAAACATTGGGTTACTAAGCGCAGGGCCGTGCTTAGTAACCCGATGTTTACCCTGGTTACCATCGTTAAAGTAAAAAAAACAACCACTACATACTTACCTACCGCTGTCAGTCCCCGGCGCTCTGCTTCTCTGCTCTGGCTGTGAGTGCTGGGAAGCCGGAAAGCAGAGCAGTGACGTCACCGCTCTGCTTTCCGGCCGCTGTGCTCACAGCCAGAGCAGAGAAGCAGAGCGCCGGGGACAGACAGCGGTAGGTAAGTATGTAGTGTTTGTTTTTTTTACTTTAACGATGGTAACCAGGGTAAACATCGGGTTACTAAGCGCGGCCCTGCGTTTAGTAACCCGATGTTTACCCTGGTTACCGGGGACCTCGGGATCGTTGGTCGCTGGAGAGCTGTCTGTGTGACAGCTCTCCAGCGACCAAACAGCGACGCTGCAGCGATCCGGATTGTTGTCGGTATCGCTGCAGCGTCGCTTAGTGTGACGGTACCTTTAGAAGAGCTGTCCATCTCTTTTTATTGACCTCACCTCACCTCTGAGACTCCATGTTGTTGTCTAAAGAGGTTGGATGAAGTGTGATAACATTTTGTACATCCCATGAAGTGACTGTTAAACCAATTATCTCATCAAGTATCCTCTTAGTTTTTGCTTGCCTTAACTACAAGTAAAGGATATCTTTAGGAGATATAAATGTCATATATTTTTAAGAAATTTTGTGTCCCTTTTTGGGAAATTGAGTAAAATGTTAACGTTATTGAAATGACCATTTGCCAATATTGGTCTAATGGTAGACTTACACTACCTATCCATTGGGGTTAAACAACCACTCTTTGGTACATTTTTGTCAATCGGCAGTTATTTAATAGTCTGCTAATGCAGGCAGATTGCATGTAGCATGTGCACAGAACGATTAGTAATAGAGGAGGTGCTTGCCATCTTAACAGCACAGGATGAAGTGTTGTCAAGAATGGTGATATTTTAAGCAAGCCAAAAGATCATTGAACCCCGCGAACATGTATTTTTCTTGCTTGTTTGGTGTTTGACAACATGTTCAGACTGAACAATTTTTGGTAATTGAGCATTCCTGGGAACACTTGTTCCTGATAATTGTGATGTTTAAGCTCACCTGTAGGTGGTCTGGTGTATTTCTAACAAGTCTCTACACACATGGGTAATTTTAGTCTGGCTGGGATAGGACGCGTGCGGGTTCGCGTGTGCAACAGATTTTAAGTGCAACAGTTTAAAGTGCTTGGCAGTTAGACTATGGTATTGAAGCTGATGTTCCTCTCTTCTCTTCTTCACACAGGTATTTTAATCATCCATCCATTTGTGTGCTGACTGCGTGTGAACTGAACCATATTTTGCAAGCTTAGCACATGGTATTTTATCCATCCATCCATTTGTGTGCTGACTGCGTGTCAATTGAACCATATTTTGCAAGCTTAGCACATGGTATTTTATCCATCCATCCATTTGTGTGCTGACTGCGTGTGAACTGAACCATATTTCGCAAGCTTAGCACATGGTATTTTATCCATCATTCCTGTGTTTTTCTTTTTTTTTCCTGTTTTTGGTTTCTGATTTAAAGTTTTCATAGCTATTTTTTTTCCTTTTGTCCCACTGTTTTATGGCCTTGTTCAGCATTGGTTGTTTACCCTCCATTGTAATGCCTGCTCTGGCCTTATGCTAATTGGTTGATTGCTGATTGGGACCATTTGGTTCCTGATGCTAGCAGTCACTTCATTTCATATATATTTAGTCTGGCTGGGATAGGACGCGTGCGGGTTCGCGTGTGCAACAGTTTAAAGTGCTTGGCAGTTAGACTATGGCAGTTGGACAGGGCAGGAGACAGGTAAGATGCATAAGTTTTGCAAACAATCATGCTTCTTGTTCAGTCATACTACATTATGCATTGATCATATCAATCTGCTTCTTATTTGTTTTAACTTTTGCTTTCTCACAACTCGCCCACCCTTTAACACATTCTGGGCACTCTCTCTATATCCACCCCTCCCTTTTCCCCTCTCCCATGTATAACTCTGAGGCTCTACTGACATTTCTTACCCACTCTAAACCAGCCACTACGCCATGCAGCACTCACAAGGTTCAAACAAATCATCCCACCACCTGCTCTTTCTGTTTTTTCTCCTTCTACTAATTGCAGGTGACATATCCCCAAACCCTGGGCCTCCCTCCACCAGCATACATTACTCTCCTCCAGCTACATATAGAAACCCTGCTAATCTTATTAACATTCAGTGCATGCCTTTTCATTTCACTTTCCAATGTGCTCTCTGGAATGCACGGTCTGTGTGTAACAAACTAACTTACATTCACGATCTTTTCCTCTTTAATTCCCTTAACCTTCTGGCCATTACAGAAACCTGGATCCAGCATTCAGACACCACCGCCACTGCCGCACTCTAGTTTGGTGGGCTGAAATTTTCACATACCACCAGACCTGAGAACAGACAGGGTGGAGGTGTCGGTTTGCTCCTTTCATCACAATGTGCTTTCCAGGTCATCCCCCCGATTCCCTCACTCACATTTCCTTCCTTTGAAGTCCACTTGGTCAGACTCTATAAGCTCTTCTCCTTGTGAGTGGCAGTTGTTTATCACCCTCCGGGCTCCTCCTGACAGTTTCTAGACCACTTTGCCACCTGGCTTACTCACTTTCTATCCTGTGACATCCCCGCCCTCATCATGGGAGACTTTAACATCCCCATCAATGATCCCCTCTCCCAATCTGCCTCTCATCTTCTTTCTCTAACTTCTTCCTTCGGCCTCTCACAGTTTACTAATTTTCCTACGCATGAGGACGGGAATACTCTGGACCTGGTTTTCTCCTGTCCCAGCTCGCTGCATAACTTTACTAACTCCCCTCTCCCGCTCTCGGACCACAACCTTCTTTCCTTCTCTGCAAAAATTGTCTCCTCACCCGGGACACCCCCACTTACCACACTTATCGGAATACACACCATTAATACCCAGCAGCTTGTGGACAATCTCCACACATCTCTAGCCCCCATCTCCTCTCTCTCCTGTCCAGATTTAGCATTGTCACACTTCAATAATACACTGAAGAATTGCCCTAGATGAAGCAGCACCTTCTACACGCAGAGAGACCTGACACAGACAATGGCAGCGCTGGCACACTATGCAAACATGCTTTCTTCAGCGTTGCTCAAGGTGTGCAGAGCGGCAGTGGAGAAAATCTCTCTTAGCAGAAGACTTCATCCTCTATAAGTTCATGCTCAAAACCTATAACTCTGCCCTTTATCTGGCCAAACAATCCTACTTCACCACCCTCATCACCTCACTATCCAACAACCCAAAACAACTTTTTGAAACCTTAAACTCCCCCCTGAAACCTAAAGTACAGGCCCCCATCACCAACCTCAGTGGTGAGGATCTGGCCACTTATTTCTCAGAAAAAAAAATCAACCACATTCATCAGAATATCTCAGCGCAATCTCCTCAGTGCCTGGATCCCCTTCCTTGCCGCACCTCAAGCTCACTAGACATCTTTGAGCCTGTTTCAGAAGAAGAAGTTTCCAAGCTCCTCGCTTCTGCTCGGCCTACAACCTGTAACAGTGACCTTATTCCTTCACATATCCTGCAGTCTCTCTCACCAGTGGTCACCACTCACCTGACTAAAATATTTAACATCTCTCTTTCTTCAGGTTTCTTTCCCTCCTCATTTAAACATGCCATCATAACCCCTTTACTTTAAAAGCCATCCCTGGACCAGAACTGCACTGCTAACTATAGACCTGTCTCTAAGCTTTCCTTCATCTCTAAACTCCTGGAATGCTTTGTCCACTCCCGTCTCTCGGATAACTCTCTTCTTGACCCCTTACAATCTGGTTTCGACTCTTTACACTCCACTGAAACTGCCCTCACTAAAGTCTCTAATGATCTAATAACAGCTAAATCCAAAGGTCATTGCTCTCTGCTGATTCTCCTGGATCTCTCTGCCGCATTTGACACTGGATCACCAGCTCCTCCTCACTATGCTCCGCTCTATAGGCCTCAAGGACACAGCCCTCTCCTGGTTCTCCTCCTACCTCTCTGACTGCTCATTCACTGTATCTTTTGCTGGCTCCTCTTCCTCTCCTCGTCCCCTTACTATCGGGGTTCCGCAAGGCTCAGTCCTAGGCCCCCTCCTCGTCTCTCTTTACACGGCCCCTATTGGACAAACAATCAGCAGATTTAGGTTCCAGTATCATCTCTACGCTGATGACACCCAATTATACACTTCTTCCCCCGACATCACCCCTACCCTAATTCAAAATACCAAGGATTGTCTGTCTGCTGTCTCTAACATCATGTCCTCCCTCTACCTGAAACTTAATCTCTCCAAAACGGAACTTCTTGTGTTTCTCCCTTCTACTAACCTCACTCTACCCAACATCGAAATTACCCTAGAGGGTTCAACCATAACTCCCAAGCAGCATGCCCGCTGTCTTGGGGTCATACTCGACACCGAACTTTCCTTTACTCCCTATATCCGATCACTCACTCGCTATTGTCACCTGCATCTTAAAAACATCTCCAGAATCTGACCTTTTCTCACCATTGAAACTGCTAAGACTCTTACTGTTGCTCTCATTCATTCCCGTCTGGACTACTGCAACTCTCTTCTGATCAGTCTCCCTCTTACCAAACTTTCTCCTCTCCAATCCATCTTGAATGCTGCAGCCAGAGTCATATTTCTGTCCAGCCGCTACACCGATGCCTCCATCTTGTGCCAGTTATTACACTGGCTACCCATTCGCTACAGGGTCCAGTATAAACTCATCTCTCTCACCCACAAAGCTCTCCACAGTTCTGCACCACCTTATATCTCCTCTCTCATCTCAGTCTATCGCCCTACACATGCCCTCCGTTCTACAAATGACCTAAGACTAACATCCCCTGTAATCCGAACCTCGCACCTCCGTCTCCAAGACTTCTCTCGTGCTGCACCAGCTCTCTGGAATGCACTTCCCCAGACGATCAGACTGATACCTAGCCCCGACCTATTCAAGCACGCTTTGAAAACCCATCTCTTCAAACAAGCCTACCACATCAACTACTCAGTAAACTAACTTTGCCCTGTTCCCTCCTTCCAATTATTACTCCGAATCTGCACCCTACTATTCATCTGTCTCCACACCCTCCATACACATGATAACTGCACTTGAAACTTGACTATTGCACTTAAACACACAGGCTGATGACCGGATCCTGCAGCTTTATATGAAAATCCCTATTTATTATAATTGCCTGACCTGAAATAACACTTTTCACTTATTGTGTCCC
This sequence comes from Ranitomeya imitator, assembly GCF_032444005.1. Classification (NCBI taxonomy): domain Eukaryota; kingdom Metazoa; phylum Chordata; class Amphibia; order Anura; family Dendrobatidae; genus Ranitomeya; species Ranitomeya imitator. The sequence goes on along the minus strand of NC_091287.1, from coordinate 465,072,026 downwards.
CCCATTTCCTTGTAGATTGTAAGCTTGCGAGCAGGGACCTCACTCCTAATGTCACTGTTTAGCTTGTCTTAACTCGTACTGAATTTATTGTTTGTACAAGTCCCCGCTTAATTGTAAAGTGCTGCAGAATATGTTGGCGCTATATAAATAAAAAGTATTATTATTATTAACTAGATGGCAGCCCGATTCTAAAGAATCGGGAGTCTAGAATCCATATATACTTTATTTATTCAAATGTAAGAATAATACAATTAATAAATAATAGTAAGAAAGAACAAAAATAATAGGCAGTATATGGAGAAAACACCAAACAAAAGTTCAAAATTGGTGTGAAAATGTCACTGAACCACTTCACAACTAAATATATATAGTTTTGGTAAATGGTATTATCATTTTTTTGACGAAATTCGGCAGGAGCTTGAAGAGCAACGTCACTGGGCCCGCCTCCACGCAGTAGAAACTTGCTGTGAGGTAAAAATTCAAAAATCACACCAAAATGGCGGGCGGAGAGTGTCAGAGTACGGCACATTTCTGATTGGTCGCTCGCAGCAGGCGGCAACCAATCAGACACTGGACACTGTTGACGTCACTTATCTCCGGACATTAGCTCCGGACATTAGTTCCGGACATTAGCTCCGGACATTAGTTCCGGACATTAGCTCCGGACAGGAAGTTGGCACAAATTGCAGGAAGTAGTATTCTAGGCAATTATATATTAGATGTGTGCATAAGCCTTCATGAACCGAACATATGCCCAAACAATGCCCTTTTGGCATAAAATGGGTTGGTATGCAACAGAATACTATAAGAAAGTGTAGTCCACCATACTTCCCTATTCAGAGGGACACTATGAAAAAAAAAAAATACCGCCTGGTCAACTTATATCATTCTATATCTATGCAGTGGCTACAGTTTAACAGTACATTGGGGAATACTCCTGACGTGTACTTCTGCAGTGTGAACACAAGCCAAACAGACATAAAAAAAAAGCCAAAGCGACACAAATTTTCCAAACAAAATGCAAATTTGACATTCATTTTTATTGTCTGACCTAGACCACATCCATCATATATAGCTGCTGATTGCTTGCACTGATTTACTGTGCATTTGTACTTTTGCCCTTTGCCAGTAAACAAGTAGACAACACCCAACGTATCAAATCAAATTGCCAATGGCAAAAACCTCATTCACATTAATGTAGTTACCTGCGATAACATTTAAAAAAAAAAAACACTAGAATGCAGCCAATTCCCATTTCTAAACTAATTTTCACATTTGGGATTCAACAATTTGTAATTTCTCTCACAATTTGAACGGTATGTCTCCTTAATCATACAGGATTTCTGCTCCGTTAAGACACTATGAACTGCTCACCCTATCTCTGCAAAGGCAGATTAGCATGAAGCTAAGGAAATGCAATATCTAATCCACTTAGCATGTATAATTAAGAAAAAAGATTTGTACAACACTTCTCTATTTGTCTGACATGTTGGAACAGGCCTTCACTATGCCAGGCCGAACAGTTCTACCGGTGCGCAAAAGCTTTGTGTGGATGATGTATTAATCAGAATATTTTATGTGCATTAGCCATTATTAGTGAGCTGTACAGTTTTCCAAGCCAGTCGTATAAATGGGAAGACATGTGGAATACACAAGCTCTCTAGGTATTGTATAACCAAAACAAGGTGTCTTACTCATCACAATGATATCCACTAGAGCCATATCTAGACTAGATCTAACTAGATAAAGACAAAAAGGGAGTAATTAAGAGAATATGCTAAATATTTTATTCTATATAGAATAGGTATTGTATTCTGCATAAAACTGAAGGATTTGTATAGTTTAGTGATAGTGCACCCTATGCATTGGCATTAGTATTATTCACACCAGTGGTCCAGGCCCAACCGGAGTGGAGGTCCCTCTCTAGGACATATGTCTAAATCAGTGTTCCCCAAGTCCGGTCCTCAAGAGTGACCAACAGGTCATGTTTTCAGGATTTCCTTAGAATTGCACAGGTGATAATTGCATCACCTGCACAGGCAAGCATTCACTGACCTGTGTAATACTAAGGAAATCCTCAAAACATGACCTGTTGGTGGCTCTTGAGGACCGAAGTTGGGGAACACTGGTCTAAATGAATACCATGGGTATTGGATAACGGTTAGGGATCCTGATGCCATAAAAAAAAAAAAAAGGTTCTAGTAAAAGTACAACTCATGTACCCCAATATTCTGGTTTATTGTGGAAACCATGCTAAAAGGGGTGGTGGCTATATCATCTTTCTTCTTCTGAAATTCTCATGTAACTTCATGCCTGGAATGGAAAGGATTTAACTGTTTTAGGTCTGGAGGGCTTTAAATGCCCTGAAATTCCAGAAAAGATTAACGGCCACAGGTCCGATACAAGTACATCATAGGACAGCCATGTAATATTTCTGTACACTGCTGCACAGGCTAAAACTGTACTATGCTCTGGGCCTTTGCCCACTCAGTAAGAATGCAGACAGCACATAAGCTACCATTAGCCCATGTGTTATCCAATTCTCCAGCGGTTGGAGACGTGCCAGTGACAACACATGCTGCTTGCTTAACCATGTTTTAAAACAGAAATTAGATTTAAAAAAAAGAAAGAAAAAAAGTAAAAAAAAGAAGGTATATTTTCGTTAAAGAAATCCAGCTTTTCAAAGACCATTCTTCAGAAAGTTTGTCTACTACGTGTAATGAAGAATTTTACCAGAACACTGACCGATTTTCTACATGTGGTCTCCTCATCTCCCTGCAGACGGGTATACCTTTTTACTATGACACAAGGAACATGTTGACCCAGTCAGAAATTTGGAAAAAGGACAGCATCTAGTCGGGTAAACGTCTTATTTTCTACATGATACGTTACACTCTAAACCACAGATCACAGTAACAATGCGCTCTTGACTTTTGGCCGCCAATTTACCAAGTGGGATTTACAAAAAAAATAAAAAAACACAAAATGCAACAAATGGCAAAAAGCTCTTAAAAAAAACAGTGACAATTTTTTTTCACTCTTTTTAAACACGCACGAGACTCCAAATCCCCAGTGAACTTGACAGCATGTGTTAGGCAACTTCTGGGAGTTAGCAATAAACAAATCAGGTCAGCATCTGGCAGAATCTGCCAACACTTGTCTTTGGTGGCACTAAATTGATAATTATGGTGACCTGACACCAAGAAAGATGGTGCTTAATGTACATACAGATAAATAATTATCCCCACTGTATTTAATTTACAAATGTGCAAAAAGGACCAGTTCCCACCTTCAAAAGTGTCTCGACACGAAGGGTATTTTAACTGCTCTAATTACTGTTGAGAGCACATAATTAGAAGCACTGATCGCACTGTCAACAGCTAGCCAGCTCCAGCATAGCACTAACTTACTAAGAAAAATATCAAAACGTCACCCAAATGCAAATCATGTCCCTAACACAGAAAAGGAACACAGAGAACATGATACACATTACCACTGAACACAGAGGGAAATGTGCACAGGCAAATAAAGCTACAGTAACAACCTGTGTGCGAAACAAACTGCACAAGGATGGATGGGGAAATAGATCTACAATAGATAGATAATAGATAGATGTATAGATAATGCCCAACAACATAGATAGATAGATAGATGAATAGATAATGCTCAACAACGTAGATAGATGTAATAGATAGATGTATAGATAATGCTCAGCAACATAGATAGATAGAATAGATAGATGTATAGATAATGATTAACAACATAGATAGATGTATAGATAATGCTCAGCAACATGGATACATCCATAGATGTATAGATAATGCTCAACAGCATAGATACATCCATAGATGTATAGATAATGCTCAACAGCATAGATACATACATAGATGTATAGATAATGCTCAACATAGATAGATAGATAGATGGATAATGCTCAACAACATAGATAGATAGATATAATAGATAGATGTATAGATAATGATTAACAACATAGATAGATGTATAGATAATGCTCAGCAACAGATACATCCATAGATGTATAGATAATGCTCAACATAGATAGATAGATAATGCTCAACAACATAGATAGATAGATAGATACAATAGATAGATGTATAGATAATGATTAACAACATAGATACATACATAGATGTATAGATAATGCTGAACAACATAAATAGATAGATAGATAGTTAATGCTCAACAACATACTGTAGATAGATGATTGATGATAGATAGATATTTCTTATGGATGCATAGGTAGATAGATGGAAAGCCATGAAGCCCTGTAGACATACATATACTAATCAATGATATGTAGGTAGACATATACATTTAACAGATACTCCTATAGATAAACGAACACATAATGATTGAATAAGTAATATAGTCAGACATAGAAATATCATGAGTGGATTCATGGACAATTAGCTAGTTAGGTAGACACTGCCAGTCCAATAGATATACAGTACATTAAACATACTGATTGATGTCACAGGTAGATCTTAGGAAATAAATCTTAATGAATATATATATTACATAGTTAATAGTGAGAGGATGTAATATATTAGTGGAAAGATACATTGAACCTATAACCAGCTAGCTATGGATTAATACATAGATTGCGTCATGATATATAGACATGTTCCCATACATAGATATTAACATATATAAATCTATATCAATTGAACATAATGATTATCTTGTGACAAGCATCTAAGGCTAACCAACCATCGATTCCTGTGTGAAAAAATAGCAAATAATCAATATTGGAACCGGTGTAAGGCTGACGAGGCTACAACTGTGTGGTCATGTTGCACAACTACCAGCAATACACACAGACCTGTATTTTCCATTCTTCGACAGATTTGTATCACATGTATAGCTTCACGTGATGGTGAAAGCTGAGGACATCTATAAGGTTCCTGAAATCGGAGCTTTTACTTGTATTCCAATGTCTTGGACAAATATAACTTTAGGTAGAGCTAAGCAGAAGAAGAAAAAAAAGAAGGCCTTGCATTTTCATCTTGCTTTCATCTTGGTCATTCATTCAACCATTCAGTGTCCTATTCAGGCGAGCTTTTCATTATGCAAAAAAATGCTAATCCTTTTCCGATGCTTTCACACTTGTATAAACCACCATTCCTTCAACAGAAAAGTAATTATATCAGTTTACCTTCCTGTCAAAAACAGGATTAATATTCTGATAGCAGAATTTTTTCTTCTCATTTTTTTGCAGTAGGAAGCTAAAGATTACTAGGTAAGGTATTAGTGAGAGCAATATTTTTTTTTCCCTTTCTTCAATATGAATGTGTTAGCCAATGCAAGAGGATAAGAAAAAAAAACCCACACTTCTTCAGCTGCTGAGGGAAGTCTTTTCAATCACAGAACTGACCTTCCCTTTGCAGGGGCCCGGGCAGAATAAGCCTCATTCGGGTCTATTAATCAGAGACAAATTATGAAAGAATGTGGCTGGACTGGTTGACACTATCCTATCTTGGAAGACTCAGTAACAGCCTTGTAACAATGTCCTCTTCATGGGTAATGAACAGCCATGACAAATAGAGCAGAGCAACTATTTATTTGCATATGCAAATTCTCCCACAAGGGAAACATGTACAAACAAGTGTCATTGTGAGGTGGATTAGGCAAACATCGTTTTCTTCTTAGGGTGCTCTGCAACCCTAGAACATTAGTCAGCACAATTAAACCAGTCTCCATGACTACTAATGAAATTTTACCATGGTATGAGTTAAATTAGATAGCTAGTTATGTCTCATCCATCCAACTTGAAATCCATTATTACTGTGGGACAATGCAGTGATTGTGCTCGACTGATCCTTGGCAGCTCAACAAGCCTTGAAAGTTGACAATTTGCATATGTTAATATAATTAAGCACTAATTACATGAAACTTGTACATATTCAAAGCACTTTCCCCTCTGC